>NW_025936815.1:826082-1062121 GCF_000764305.2 Hyalella azteca | reverse complement strand
TCTGTCCACAAATTACTAATATTATCAACTTATCTTTCAAATTTGAAAGAAATCCGTTCGGTATTTATGAATTTATGACTGGGTAAGTTGAAAATGAAGTCATGTTTTCCGTATTAATATAAAAGTATTTGATGTAAAAATCTGAAATAATTCTGTCCGCAAATTACTAATATTATCTACTTATATTTCAAATTTGAAAGAAATCCATTCGGTATTTATGGATTTATGACTGGGTAAGTTGAAGGTGAAGTTAGGTTTGCCTCTTGAGATCGCGCTTGAGTTCGCGCTTGAGTTCGCTGAAGTGTCGATCCGGTTGTATGCATCAGGGAATCAAACGTGGTCTGAGGAATAAAATATATCTTACCGAGGAAAATAAAGGGTGAAAAAAGTTTATGAGAACAAAAATGACAAATTTACTTAGTGAGATTTCATTAAACTTAATTCAGTATTTGTAAATTCTTGATAAAAACAGAACTGAGAACTCAATAGCTCTGTATTTGTTACACGTCGTTACCATGGTTACAAATGTGCCAGTTTTTGAAAGAAGCTACAAACGACAGTCTTTGTTTATAGTCAGAGAAGGACACATATCGTCAACCATGAGTAAAAAAGAAGAGAAAGAAGCTGCAAAAACAATGAAAAGACTCACAGAAATATCTTTGGAGTACGAAAGACTATACAAAACTCTAATGGAATCTAGTAAGGCTAATTAATTTAAATTTTTATTGATAAAACTGCATGATAAACGTACAATTTGCGCTTCTGAATCACAATTTTTATTTATAGGCTTTTTTAACATGCAACTTATAAATTGGAAGACAAACGGACACCAGCCTAATAATTTAAATGTACTTCATCACTAACGGTGAAAGGATAACCTTAATTGTGGATTTGCATGAAAAATAATTAACAAGAAAGCAATTTGGTAGGGGAGAGTAAATCATAATTTGGGTCATTAAATACTACCGAGAAAGCGTAAACAGGCTTTGTTCGAGGTAAATTGTGCAAATTGTAAATCAGAAAGTAGGAACAAAACGACGTTTCAAATAGTGCCCTCTGACAAATATCAGCCTTCAGCTGTTAGTTCCACGATTATACAAAATTGAAATTTAATACTTCAACATGCCTGACAGCTTCACATAAATATATTGCATGCAGGTGACAAATATAACCGTTTTCAATGTTCTAACACAGTTATAAGTAATTATTATATCATTCGACCGAATTCAGCGGCTGGACAGCGGGTGTTGGAATTCGAACCAACTTTACGAAGAGGATTGAGAGAAAAAGACGATGAGATTTTGGCGCTGAACAAAAAGTTGAAGCAGACCTCGAAGGAGCTCGTTGAGACGACGGCTGAAATTAAGGCAGTCAAGCGCATCATTGGCAGCATGGAAGCTCACCTCAGTAGGTTTGTTTGTGAGTGCCATCAATTTACAACACAACATCACACAACATAACATCACACAACATAACATCACGCAACATAACATCACAAAACATAACATCACACAACGTAACATCACGCAACATAACATTACGCAACATAACATCACGCAACATTAAATTACGCAACATAACATCACACAACATAACATCACACAACATAACATTACGCAACATAACATTACGCAACATAACATCACAAAACATAACATCACGCAACATAACATTACGCAACATAACATCACGCAACATAACATCACAAAACATAACATCACACAACATAACTTCACACAACATAACATCACGCAACATAACATCACACAACATAACATCACGCAACATAACATCACGCAACATAACATCACGCAACATAACATCACACAACATAACATCACTCATAACATCACGCAACATAACATCACACAACATAAAATCACACAACATAACATCACGCAACATAACATCACGCAACATAACATCACACAACATAACATCACGCAACATAACATCATGCAACATAACATCACACAACATAACATCACACAACATAACATTACGCAACATAACATTAATTAACATAACATCACACAACATAACATCGCAAAACATAACATTACGCAACATAACATTACGCAACATAACATCACACAACATAACATCACACAACATAACATCACGCAACATAACATCACGCAACATAACATCACACAACATAACATCACGCAACATAACATCACGCAACATAACATCACACAACATAACATCACGCAACAAAATATAACATAAATACCTTATAGTAGAGTCGGCAGCTGACCGATTCCTGCTACTTTGTCGATTCCTGTACTTCTTGTGACTTGTTCGCATAAGAACTGGCCTTTTGATGTCTGTTATTCTTAACTGACGTTGATTCGAAATAGCTACTGGACGTATACCTGGTCCTTAGGGATTAAATTACCAGGTCCAACTCCTGCCACAACTCATTCTAGAAGGGATATATAGCGTATATATATATATATATATAAAATTAATTTCTTTTGTTTTGATGCGCATGCATAAATATCAGATTCATTTATTGAAATTATCAAAGATTATACATTATGCATGATTATGCTGAACACTGAATGCCAAAATGAATTCATAAACTTGACGAAAAATCGCGGTCTCTTCAACAAAGCAGTTGATTGGCTTACATTATACAAAAATATTTATACATACAAAAATATTTAGCTCACATGGGTAATTTCTAATAATTTATCTCAGATAAACAAGTCTATTTCAATTGTTTTAATTTTTTTTCCGTACCTCAAATTAATTATTTACCAATCTAAGATTTTTAGCGCATTTTCTCATGTATGGAAAAAATGCACTATTTTGCTTGCCATGTCCGTCTGTCTGTCTGTCTGTCCGTCCGTCTGTTCGTGACCTCAAGTTTTCGGCGACGAGAAAATGCGCTCTCTGTCGCTCACTGCAGTGAGTACTGAGTTATATTTTTCTAAGGTATACTGGAAATCGAGACGCCAGCTTCAGACGAGTATCTCCTGAAGAAAGCAGCCGTGCAACCCTGAGTCGGAGTGAAGCAATCCAGCTACACTCCCTCATTCAGGCCTACGATGAACTTCTCGATGATAAAACGCAACACGTCAGGTCGGTTCACCATCACTAATTTCCTACATTTTTCTTTTGAATTAATGCCTCTCTGAATAAGTGTCTTTTTGCAAAAAAAGTCATTTCGCAATAATTGGTCACGAGGATTCACTTGATTACCGTAAACAGTTTTTGCCGGTAATGAAATAAGGAAATATTGCAAGTAAACGAATAATATAACTTGAAGCCTCATTTAACGTTCAGCACCAATGTTTTTTTTTGGCAAAATTTGAAAACCACTTTTAATAAAATATTCTATTTGTTCTTTACGGCGATTATTCATTGTTAGTGAAAAGCATGCTTTTTACGATGCCTGCAGCCCCCTTATGTATATATTATTAACCAGTAATTATATGAACTCATGTAAATAAAATTTACACCATTAGAGATGCCGTACAAAAATTGGAGAAGGTCCGGGATGAACAGCTGAAGCTCAATGATGAAAACCAACTGCTGAGAACTCATTTGAAATCCATCCATCTTGAGGTACATTCGAATTAACTTCTACTAAATGTATAGACAATATTGTATACTACGAGTACAATTTCATATACTTTGACAATTTCTTAACCTAAATAATTTCCTATATTTATGTACCATTTATGTTCTGGCATGTCGTGAATTTGACAACATACATATGCATGAGTTCGTTGTTGATTTTAAAATCGATGGACGTATTCTGTTTTTAGCGGCGATTGATAGACGAAAAATGTATTGGATGCGTTTGAAGGCGAATTTTTAATTTCAGGAGCACGTAAGAGCTGAGCTGGAGGAGGAGAACAAGATTCTGCGCAGTAAAGTGTCGGAATTGCAACCGTTCACTGTGAAAGGTATTGAAATGCTGTTGTCGAATTATAACCAGTGACAGTAAATGCATAGAAAGGCCGAGCATGGAATTACAGTCTTCCGCAGGAAAAGCAATGAATGGCCGAGTATGAAACTATAGTCATTCAGAGTGAAAGTATTAAAAGGCATAGCATGATGACCAGTCATTTGTTGTGCGAGTATTAAAAGGCAGAGCATGATGACCAGTCATTTGTTGTGCGAGTATTAAAAGGCAGAGCATGATGACCAGTCATGTGTTGTGAGAGTATTAAAAGGCCGAACTTAGAATTACAGCTAATCACTGTGAATGCATTGAAAGGCTGAGCGTTGGATTAAAGACATTCACTCTTAAAATTATTAAAAGGCTGTGCTGGTGAAAAAAATCAGCAAAAAATATGAATAAATAAACAGGTTTTATCATCAAACAATATTTATCGTTGATTATTAAACGGATATTACACTTAAAATTTTCCTAAGCAATTTTTATAATCCACGTACAGTACGGGAGCTACAGCAGCAACAAGACGAACTCAAGCAAAAACTGGCAGCCAGCGATGCACACATCAAGTGCGTTTACATAGAAATTTATGATTCCTGAAATTTCCAATTTGTTTATAATATTTTGTGCGCCTATCATTTCTATATACGTTGTGGTATGTGAGTAATGGATGTGTAACATGTGGAACGTAGAGAGCGTGAATCTTGATCAGACTGAAGTACCTCAGTCAACACATAAGTACCTCAGTCAACACATAAGTACCTCAGTCAACACATAAGTACCTCAGTCAACACATAAGTACCTCAGTCAATTACCTCAGTCAACACACAAGTACCTCAGTCAACACACAAGTACCTCAGTCAACACTCAAGTACCTCAGTCAACACACAAGTACCTCAGTCAACACTCAAGTACCTCAGTCAACACACAAGTACCACAGTCATCACACAAGTACCTCAGTCAACACACAAGTACCTCAGTCAACACACAGTCTATCACCTCAGGAGGGCGACGGAAGATACGCAAGAATGGAAGCAGAAGTATCTTGAGTCGGAGAAGCGCCTAGCGACTTCTTATTCACCACAGCAGCACGACGCATCGCTCGATGAATGCAGGAAGTGAGTATCTTATGAGTTATTTGGGAGTTATGAGTACTTGTTAAAACATGTGTATTTCGTAAGAGTTATGTAGGGGGTTATGATTATTTGCCACAACCTACACCTATGTTTCGTATGAGTTATGTAGGGATTATGAGTATTTGTCAAAACGTGTGTATTTCGCATGAGTTGTGTGGGAGTTATGAGTGCTTGAGAAAACATGTGTATTTCGTATAAGTTATGAAGTAGCAATAAGTACTTTCGAAAACATGTGTATTTGGTATGAGTTATGAAGTAGCTATGAGTACATGCGAAAACATGTGTATTTCGTATCAGTTATGTAGGAGTTATGAGTACTTGCAAAAACATGTGTATTTCGTTCGAGATATGCAGGAGTTATGAGTACTTGTTAAAACATGTGTATTTCGCATGAGTTATGAAGTAGCTATGAGTACTCGAGTTATGAGTACTCGCGAAAACGATTAGGCAGTACAATTATTGCGGGGAAAACACTCTTCAGTTAAAAGTTTCAGTTCTAAGCTACCGTCTTTAGAAGAGACGTAATTTTGGTCATCATTAAGAATAAAACGTATTAAAAAATCAATTTTACGCAATAAAAAAAGGCATTATGAATAAGATATCACACAAATGATAAAACGGTATAATTTATTTATATAAGACATGATTCGTAGTACAGATGTGCAAAAAAGGTACCTAGCTTAGTTTCAGTTACAAACCTTTCTGTTTCTTTTGTTATCTCATATACACATGGGGTTTGTAAATTGTAATATTTTCCCGTTCTCGCCGCATTAGAAATATGGGAGAGGAAAAAAGAAATTGAAAACGAGGCAAGCAGCCTTGATTTAGGAGGCACAGATCTATTTCTGGTGCGATTTATTACGTCGGATTTTAGATTCAACAAATCCCTTGAGACAATCCCAGCGATCTTAAATCTTACCACAAACCGGTCTCGATTTTTTTCTGTTAAATGTCACAGTCTATCATCAAATTTTGTGATCTCTGAAGATCTTGTGTTATGCTGCTGTTCAAGATCACGCATATTAGATAACAGATTCTGTTTAATAGTATAAATGAATTCGAGAATATTTATGTAATAACATGCGCTGAATTTCTATGAAATAAATTATTTAATACATTCAATTATAAAATAATGCATTATAAATATCTAATTGGTAATTACATTACTCTACTGTTGCCAAGTTTTCATAACATGAGTTGGAAACTACCATGGCTAAACGATAAGAAATCTCCAATCACAATGTTTGACAAAAACATTCATTTTTCCCCATGTAATCCAATGGCAACTTGCGATTTTAATTAATTCATCGCAACTTAGCAGGATAAAAACCCAATTTTAATTTTTTTCAGGCACCTTGATCAGTGTAAGGCTCGTCTGCAGGACCAGCAGAAGGAGGCTGCAGAGCTGCAGAGCGCCATGGAGCTGCAGGCTGAGAAGCTCTCGGCTGCAGAGCAAACTGTCAAGAAGCTAACGCAGTCTCTCAAGTGAGAATTCAGTTATTTTGTAATACTGCAATACATAATTAGCATAGAAGCAATAGTTTAGGTTGAATCGAATGGACATTAAACCTCTCATATAGTGAATGAGAGGTTCAACGTATTCATCGTTCATCCATCTTTCAACCTAAACTATTGCTTTTATGTTAAAGCAATAGTTTAGGTTGAAAGATGGATGAAAGATGGATACGTTGAACCTCTCATTCACTATATGGACTCGAAGCACGCTACGTTATCAATAATTGCATTACTTTATCCCCTTGATTAAATAATACTCCAACCTAGCATATTGTTTATCCATAAATAACAATTTTCGAGGAGTGTAGTTTTTGGATGAGTAATCACTGATATAAAACAATGATACTCATTTGAGGTCAAACAATTTTCGTAGATGCGCTACGTATTTAAGACACAGCAAAAATAGAAGAATTTTAATTATAGATTCCCGGTAATTAATTTCCTCGACATTCGTGCGCAGTGAGAAGGATAAATTGGTGAAGCGGCGCACGAGGAAAATTTCTAAAGGCGAAGCTTTGCATAAAATCATGGAGCGAAAACTCAGCAAACTGAATGGTCTGTGTAGGTGAGTACTGCGCTGAATGGCCTGTGTAGGTGAGTACTGCGCTGAATGGCCTGTGTAGGTGAGTACTGCGCTGAATGGCCTGTGTAGGTGAGTACTGCGCTGAATGGCCTGTGTAGGTGAGTACCGCGCTGAATGGCCTGTGTAGGTGAGTACGGCGCTGAATGGCCTGTGTAGGTGAACAATTTGCCGACTGTCATGAGTGACTGATGAACTGAATTCGTATTTCATCATACTGAACAGAATAATCTTGCTCCGCTGAAGTTCACTTAATAACAGCTCAATCTTAAAATTGAAAATTTATCTGATATTCTAAAACTCGTACAATTCTTATTGTTCTTACACGATTTGTGCGTACGCGTTCAGCAGATAACATAGATACAACGTAATAGACTTGAGTCTGGCGGTTGCTAGCATTCGTTGTTCTAAATTAATGTTTTATTTAACATGAATACATGCATCGTGCACGCAATGCCTGTATAGAGCTACTGTAATTGGGTAATTTCATGGCTGTCGAGAGTTGAAGTAAATTATATGACATTAGAAAATTTAACCTTATGGTTTATAGGCTCAGTGAATGCGGTAAAATGAATGATATAGCAAAGATATATTTTCAGATGCATATTCCTTTGATTCAGAAATTCAAAACTTTTTACACTTAATTTGATGCTAGTCGAATGAACTTGTTTAGCAAAACTTGCTTACTCGTTATACTCCATCCAACGTTAGAGATACTTTAAATTTCAAACAAGCTCCAATTACTTCATATAATCCCATTTAATATCATTTAGCTGTAAATTAATCCACTCGAAACTCTTGCAGAACACTAGCCAATGAACGGGCAGCTCTGCTGATAGACCTGGATGCACTTGCTCGTACCAAGAAGAACCTGCAACAAGAGGCGCGCAAGAGCAGCGCTACCATTGGTACCATCAACCAGAGACTCGAGAACGACCATTTAATATTGAGAACCCAGATCGCAGAACTTACGGGTGCCTACTTGCAGGCTCGCAAGGCGCTCAGAACTTCGGTGAAGGAGTCTACGATGCTCAGGGAGCAGTGCAAGAAAAAAGATCGATATATCAATGATCTGCTTAATGAATTCAGGTAGTGAATGATATTAAGGTTTGATTGATTTATTGATACTGATATACATTCAAATATATCGATAAATTGATATACTTTCAGCTGAACGGTTCATAAGAATTGATTTATCATATAAGATATTTTTAATTGATATTTTTGGCCTAATAGTATAGCCTAAGCACTTCAAATTAATTTTCATAAGATTCCCTATTTATCTGCTCTTCTCAGCTCCGTATGATCAGTTCTCAACAATTAACATTCAGATCCATATTACCGCAACCTAACATGTAGTCGCGTTATTTAATTAATTCAACATATCATGTTTCAATGCAGGCTCACTAATATGCATCTCAAGCATAAATAGCACAACAAAGTCATTCAGAACTCGGTAAATAATATCCTAATACTGTACCAGCTGACTCACCAGAATATTCGCTCAGCGTAGTCCAATAAATCCCGACTATACACAAGGGAAAAGCTAGCCAACGCAACACAATATATCCAGCCTACACAACAGTAAATTTAGCCAACGCAGCCAATATATCCAGCCTACACAACAGTAAATTTAGCCAACGCAGCCAACATATCCAGCCTACACAACAATAAATTTAGCCAATGCAGCCAACATATCCAGCCTACACAACAGTAAATTTAGCCAACGCAGCCAATATATCCAGCCTACACAACAGTAATTTAGCCAACGCAGCCAATATATCCAGCCTACACAACAGTAAATTTAGCCAACGCAGCCAATATATCCAGCCCACACAACAGTAAATTTAGTCAACGCAGCCAATGTATCCAGCCTAAACAACAGTAAATTTAGCCAAAGCAGCCAATATATCCAGCCTACACAACAGTAAATTTAGCCAACGCAGCCAATATATCCAGCCTACACAACAGTAAATTTAGCCAAAGCAGCCAATATATCCAGCCTACACAACAGTAAATTTAGCCAAAGCAGCCAATATATCCAGCCTACACAACAGTAAATTTAGTCAACGCAGCCAATGTATCCAGCCTACACAACAGTAAATTTAGCCAACGCAGCCAATGTATCCAGCCTACACAACAGTAAATTTAGCCAACGCAGCCAATATATCCAGCCCACACAACACTAAATTTAGCCAAAAAAGCCTGGATCCAGATCCCACGAATCCGAGGCAGGGGCGGTTTAACGAGCATGCAAAAGTTGTTCCAACTGTCAAAGCGGGATTTTCAAGGCGAATAGCTCCGGTAATTCGTCGATAAGGAAAGTTCACAAATTATCATATTTTTACGTAGGCTTCGAAGTCTCTGGAATTATATCAGACGGTGCCATTGGAATATTCCATATCTACTCATAAAGTGGCGAGGATGAGATGATGAGTGAAAATATTATAGGCACATAAATTTATAGCTGGGAAGTTTCGAGCCATGAAAGCACGGGAAATATCGCAACTTTTCTGATGATTTGCATGGATTAGAAATAAACACGTAAAAATTAATATAATATAACGCAAAATTTGGCTAAGGTATTAAAAAAAACGAATAAGGATTTGATTTTTATGGCGACTCAAATTTTGCGGTGCTAATGTTTTGCAAGATTAAAACGCAAAATATTTTAATCGTGCGTTTGGTAATAGGGTATAATTTAACGTCCTAAATATTTAACTTATTCACTACTGAATATCCTAAATATCTACCGTATTTACTGCACAATATATGCACCTAATTTATCGTATATAAAGTTCCGTCCTGAGCATTAGAAAGCTCTAAATATCTTCCAAAATCTTGATCTCCATGTTGCAAAATTATTTTTGTGTTACATATTACTATAGTAATTACATTCCGCACTAGTTTTTCATTAATATGCTTCAGGTTAGAGGGCTAGAAGCAGGAAAATTGTTTAGACAATTATGCAATTTACATAACTCGTTTCTAATTCATTGCTATCTTCCAGATTTTTAGGTCTGAACGAAGACCGCGGATCAAGAAGCAGGTACCCGGCATGAAAAACAATATCATAGTATCTCATATACAATGTTATCTTCTATACAACGGTATCTCGTATTTGATGATATGATGGTATTTCTTATACAATGCTATCACTTAAACAACGGTATCTAATATACAATGTTATCTTCTATACAACGGCATCTCCTGTACAATGGTATCTCCTTTACAATCGTATCTCCTTTACAATGGTATCTCCTTTAAAATGGTATCTCCTTTACTATGGTATCTCCTACACAATAGAATTTCCTTTACAATGGTATTTTCTATATTACGGTATCTACTATACAATGTTATCTCCCCTACAATGGTACATTATTGTACCAACGATACAATGACTGTCACTGTCAACTTGAAGCTCAAGATACGTCTCGTACGTTTCACTATATCCTAGGTTTTGTGCTCATGTTTCTCTGTCTGATGGGCCATGTTTTGGCCTCCAGATGTTGTTTCTAAAATGTTTGATTCGTGTGCAACGTCGAGGTAACCTGCTCGTCGCAGCGTTAACCTGTTATTTCTGGTTAACCTGTTTTGTGCGTGCGTTGTATAGAAGGCTTCACTGGCTACACATAATACAACCTGAATGGCAGTGCCAGGTACTCAGACAGCTGTTTATTATATTTATTATAAGCATATGGTTTGTGATCATCTAAAATATTGACCAAAGATGACTCGCTGCTCAATTACGGATTTTTTTCTCGAAAAAATGTGTTCGCTTTGTGATAGTGCAGAGTATTTTATGCATGAACAACCGCGTTTTGTGCATAGAAAATTGCTGAAAACTGATTTGTTAGTCATAAAATAACATATAGTACAAATATTACTGCCACTGCACCGTGAATTCGCTCGCGCGAATATCGTCATTGATTTTACATTTGTGCTGACAGGTATGAGTGTGTGATTTTTACTTAAGTGTGGTTCTGAATATTGGTTTACCTGTCATCTGTCTTTGCAAATAATAAAAAAATTACAGCAGGAAATGTTGCAATCTTAACCCCATTACACTATTTACAAACTAGTTTTTTTTGAAAATTTTCTCACATTATTGCTTTCCATGTGACAACACATCAGATAAAAATGATGATATTGGGCATATAATATGAAGATGATGATGTTGGGCATATATGATGAAGAAACTAGAAATAATAGATGAATGATAAAGAATGAAAATCGATAAAATTTGTTCATCAAAATAATGGTTTGATGAATACTTTTGTTCTGAAATATTTTGGAATGTTTTCGTAAAATAAGCATCGCCAGAGTCTATTTTTCATCCAATATACGAGCCCTCGCTTTTGAGCTATTATACTTTTTTGTATCTGTGCACGCAACCAGACGAGCCAGCCAGCAGTGGCACCCGGTTCTCTAGCAGATAATTATTAGTTACGATATTCTGGACTGCAGATAAAAAGGAACCAGTTTGCAATGTTCACCTTGCAAGCTGTTGAGGGTGTAATGAAAATATCGAATAAAAAGGTAAAGTCGAACGTGTTAAAATAAATATTTAGCTCGTATAGGTTCAGAACCATTTTAAAGATATAATTGGAAAACGAGAAAAATCTCAATAAAAATAAGCTTATGAATGAATGAGTTTTCTCTGAAAGAGATAAGCGCCTAAAGAAACTACTTAGGAGCATAAGTGAAAACTTGAAAAAAAAAACTTAGTTTACCTATGTGCATGTAAAAATAACAACAAATTTAATGTTGAGAAGCATAGCTAGAATTTATCTTTCGTTACCGTTCACTGCGATCTCCTGATTGGTTGGCCAGTAGAGTGACGTCACTCATGTGCATGAGTGACGTCACTCGCGCATATAAAAATTGCGAGCAGTTGACAACCGCTGCAGTTGCAAGAAGCAGATCGCTGAGCTAAGGTGTCGTGTGGATCTCATTAAATACAGGTGAGGGATGACTTTTATTTGCTAGCTGTAAGTTGTGGGAATGTATTTGTTCGGATTTGTGAAGCAATGCTGTCGAGTTCCCCGTGAATGATTTACATGTATCGAATGTGTATGCATGATCTTGCCAAATTTTTCATTGTGTAGAAGAATGTATGCAATAATGTCAGTGAAAAAATTCAAGCTACTGCTTACAGACTATAAAATTAAAACAGCAAAATAATGAGCTACCAGAATTCTGCGCCGAAGTTTTCAGCCTTGACAGTTGAAGTCGATAACTGATCATTTGATAGATTAAAATAAGCGCTGATGTCATGGCAAATAAGGATCTTCTTTATGATTTTGATATAAACCAAATAAGAAACATGCATGTGGCACATACAAGACATACAAGAAGCAGGTTTTATTCATTTGGAAGCATCAGTACAACTTTTGGATCACAGTAATCAAATTTTCTCGCTAAACTATATTTTACATATTACAATAATTTTTTGTATTATTTGGTGAATAATTGAAATTACTTTATTTGAAAAAGACATTGCTCAGGGACGATTAGAGAAAAATTAAGAGTTTAAAAAATGTTATGTTTATGAACATTACATTAATTTTACGGAAAAGTCTTCGTGCACAATAAAGAGTGAGTTACCCCAAGTGTATTTATTAAAAACGATAAACTATTTTCGGTTGAATGCTACCCTTTATTATCTTCTAAGTTGCTTGACAAAGATTGATTGAAATTTAAACGATTAATGAAATTGAAAGATTTACTGAAATTTAAATGATTGACTGAAAGTTAAATAATTGATGAAATTGAAAGATTGATTAAAATTTAAATGATTGATTAAATTGATAGATTGATACTCGCTTTACTTCCCGAGCACCTCGAAGGCCGTGAAGTGTGTGAGTCCGTTAGTATTAGAGTCTGTAATTTAGGATGGCCTCGACTTTTAGTTTAGCGGTCTAGTGTCATGCAACGCGCGTACCCAGCTTGCGTAATACTATTGGCAAACTGATTAAAAAATTAGTATATAAAACAATCGAGAAGTGACTTTACTTGTAAACCTCAATGAAGATCTGATAGTCTTCAATATTATTCCCAAACTTGCTCCTTTTTTTGATAGGATAACATGGCTTCAGAAACTCCATATTTTCTAAACGCAGATAGATACTTTTTAACGCATTTTACGTATGCTCGAAGGTTGTTTGTGTAAGCTGGAGCTTGTCTGTGTTATGTCAAATTGCAATTGACAAGTAATAAGTTGCTTAATTAGAATGCATATTACACTGGACGTGATGACAAATTTACCCTAGTACCGATCAGCATAAGAGTGTTGTTTACCCCAAATATTTTGCGTACTCAAAGAATGCAGCCGCAATCGAAGGTCAAACAACGTTAGAGTGAAAGCTTTCAGGCACTCCATTATTCAGAGGAAATTCCGATGCACGCTCGGCATGCAATGCATCCTCAGTCACGTTTGACGTGACATCTGTGCTGCGTCTCCGGATTTCCCTAGAACCTACGCTTGAGATGAAAATATCATCGAGGTAGCTCAAAAAGTTTTCTATCGCAAAGAAGATTATTATAAGTTAATTTTGGATATAAATTTATTAACACAGGAAATTTTTTCAAAAGATGGTTGAATATATGTGAAGCCGTTATTTCCTAGTTGAAAACTGAAATATTTAGGGTAATTTAGTTAAGTTCCACAGAATAACAGTTATTTATTTAGGCGTTAGTTTTTAGCCGCAATGTATACCAAATTAACCGCCATGAAAGGCCGCGCTGACCTCTTGTCCGATGCCCCGATGACATCATTCATGCGTCGAGCCTTTCACTTATGCAACGTAATATAAAAAATATAGTACGCACGCATTTATAAGCACGCACGCATTTTACGAGCAAAACTTTTGCCGCAACATTAGTTGAACTCACTATTTTCAAAATAAATGGTAAAACAAAAAATAATTGTGACTGGTGCATTGTATTGTGCTGTTAATAGCCTCGATGCAATTACATTTTTTTCTTTTCATTAGAAGCCGTTTCTTCAAAATTACCGAAATTATTAATTTGATGATAAAATTGTTACGCTACTTTCATTTAATGCATCAATAAAGCGTGAGCGTGTGTAAAGCTTGCTATTCTATTAGCACTAAAAGCATGAGTGAACGTATAAAATATATAAATTATGAAAATTGGGTAAAAGGAATTCCTACTGTGCATCTAAAAATAGTTGCAGAATTAAAATGATGGCCGAAATATTTAGTATCATTATTAACAGACATGCAATAGTATAATATAATGTAATTTAGAATCATGTAGTGTAATATAATATAATATAATATAATATAATATAATATAATATAATATAATATATTATAATATAATATAATAAATTTATAATATAATATAGTCTTTCCGATTAAGCAGTATTATCGCTCCATGAAATTTGAAAGCGAATCGAAATTATTTAATAGAATAGAAGTATCGGCACTGAAGAAATAGGCCCATGG
This sequence comes from Hyalella azteca, assembly GCF_000764305.2. NCBI lineage: Eukaryota > Metazoa > Arthropoda > Malacostraca > Amphipoda > Hyalellidae > Hyalella > Hyalella azteca. Next base: position 1,047,505 of record NW_025936815.1, on the reverse strand, counting down.
CCTGTTGCCGGTTCTTGTACTTTTCGTGACTTGATTCACAAGGGATCCGGCCTTAGGAACCCGATCTTTCCATAACTGACCACGATAAAAAAGAACCAATTTAAAACATACGAATTGAATTGAAAAATTAAAGTACAACAAATTCTGTATGTGTGTTAAGCTCCGTAAAAATACCGTTATGTTGACTCTTCACTGAGAGAAATGGGTGGGTCTGGATGACCCACTTAGGTGAGTCATGGCCCGTCCCATAATTGATCTATTTGCTGTAAAGACTGCGACACTAGCGTGCAATGTGCATGCATGCATAGCCAGCGCGCTCCTCCAAATAACTCAAGCGAAGTGAGATGGAAATTGAATTTCCTGAAATTCCTTGTGAATTCAATCGAACTGTGAGTGAGTTTGTCACTATGTAAGTGAGTGGAACTGTGAGTGACTTTATCTCGATTTGAGTGAGTAACTGTTTGTCATGATGTGGGTATGAGAAAAACATGCACAGGCTAATTTATACCCTAAGTTACTTCACTTTCCTGTTTAGTAACAATTTCTTTAGAAGAACCGAGCAGAATATCTCAATAATTTTAGATAGCTCAGGCTTTAAATCGGCAATCACGCCCCATGTTATGAGTCTAAATGTGAGGCTGCCAAACAAAAATACCTAATAACTTAATTTAATTAAGGCATGCAAGCCGCAAACCGGATCTGCGGCGTCAAATATTTTTGCGATATTTTCTGATGCGGCAAGATCTTTTTAATGAAGCATACCACCAACGTGAACAATTCTAATACTAAATTATTCTCTTCGCTTAAACAGTCATTATAAAGCGATGCAGTTAGGCGGGGAGATCTTATCCCGTTCAATAGTACATTGAGAAACATTGCACGAAAATTTTTGCCTTAGATAAAAAATCCCGTAAGATCCTTGAAGAAGATGGACAGTGTTTTGATACACTGCAACTCAAGCCAAATTAGTATGTTAGGGAGAGCTTACTGTCATATAACATTGTTCAATAACTTCTTTTAATTTTTAATTCAATGTTTCAGGAGAATGAATGAACAACACAGTTCTTAGAGTGGCACCATTGTAAAGGTTGTTGTTAGGGATTAAATGGAAAATGAATGTTTATTAAAGGCGAACGAAGTAATCTCTTACTAATTTATGCTTCTTCATAGAATTGCCTAAACTACAATTTCTTGAAGACCCAAGGCTTTTTAATAATCCTGATACGTAATATGTCCTGTGGCGTTGCTTGTAAGTGCAGCAGCATCGTGCTTGTCTCCGTTGGCAAAGCCTATACTTATGCTGACAGAATAATTGCATGGATACGGCACGCAATATTCAGAGTTATTTATAAAATTAACGCGAGTCAAGGGGCGAGGGGCTAACATAGTAAAATTATTGGCGAACTCGGTTGTTGTCTCATTTTCAAGCATCTCGACATATACGAGAAAAATTGAAATAATTTCGAGCAAATTCATGATACTTGGGAATAGAGAATTAAATAGAAACGTTATGAAGTGAACTACTGTAATCAACAGTGAAAATTTTAAATGCTTATTAGCATTAATGAAAGGCTGCACACATGTTTGTGAAGGGTATTATGAGCCATCCATTTAATATCGTGTAACTTTAGACTCGAATTCCGATGCGTCATTACAGTTCAAAGCTGATATTTTATAGTTATATACTGATATAATATCTCTCTAATCGACGTAATACCTACCTATTTGAGATTTAGAGAAATTTTATTATTTTACATCTATTATCTGTGATCAAACGATCAAAATACTTAAAAAGTCTCCAAGAAGCATTGCAAAATTTCGTTGCGTGGAGCATAAAAGTCGCGATATATTTGTGCTTCATTAATTGATTAATTATTTTCAGAAAAGAAGACCGCGAATCAAGATACAAATATGAAGGTTATCTGCTTCATTCTTCTCTTCGTGCTCCTCGTCGGGGTTGGTGAGTCAAAAAACTGCACATGCCACTCAGGAAAATGAATTGGTCCTACATAGGCAGGGTGGCCCAGTGGTTACAGTTCAGAGTACCAGGATTGGAGCATAGAAGCGCGGCTTCGATCCCAGCTCTGTGCGCCAGTTTCTGGTCAGAATCGGCGAGGAGGCCGGGCGGTTTAGCACAGCAGAATTGTAGCAGTAAGTTGCGAGTTCGAGACCGCAACAAGCTGTGAATGTTCTGCGATGTTAAGAATCGGCGACAGGCCTACGGCCTAATAAAAGCTGAAACCGCTATATATTTCTATATATATTGTCCAAGGATTGACTCATTTCCTGCACGCAACACTGATACGAACTTCTGCTGAGCCGATCTGGGTCAGCCCAGACTAGGATTGGCTGAGACTTTTTGCCCTATTGTGTGTCATTCAAACCCAGTTTGGCTGAAAAAAAAAATGCGTTTCAGTGCTACTAAATTCACTTTCTGCTCGTGATATGAGCGAGAAAGTTTGTCAATATGTGAGAAAATGTGACCTGTTGATTTATCTGAGTGTTATGCTCCGTCAGAAGAAGGCTTCATTGCACTTCCCTGCATTTATTTCAGCCAAGTTCTGTAGCAAATTTATTAGTACCACTAAAATGGCCATTAACTGAGAAAGTTTGAGGCAGAAAGTCAGGTCTTTAGAAGACCCAAAAAGCGTCAGGTTGAACCCGGCGTCTGACACTTTATAGCTCCTTGAGACACTTGCAGGAAGTTCGTAAAATATCGAGCAGGTCTCTCCCTGTAAATATATTGCGTCATGCGAGACATATCCTATATAAAATACCTCATGATGAAATCTCCTGATAAGCAAACTATGAGGTTAATGGTATTCAAGGTGAAAAGACACGCAAATACAGCCGGGAAAAATGTGAGGATTATATCAAATATTTTTTGATAATAATCACACATCAGATTAAAGCACTATAGATGTGGGTATTCCGACTATACAAATTTTGAATAAAAAAATGCATTGTGACTAATATTAGAAAAATTCTATTTTTTTATTCCAGAGATTATTCAAAATATTTCAGTTCAAACATATTCAAGCCTTATTATTCACAGCCAGAAAGCCATCACTCCCCGCAGCGGAGAAAAGTGATAGTTCGCCTAATTAAAATACCGCTGAAAAGAAATGCGGGTGGAATTCAACAATGTTTTCAGAGAGTAATAAATATGAATTATATTGCAGTCAAGCAATGCTTTGTGTTAAATAAAATGCAGCTGTAACATATATTTTGTATCAGTATTTGTAGCATAAATACTAAAATATTCTTAAAAAAATTTCTTGAATTGTGTTTTTATCGTATATATTTAATTGTATAGCCTCAATTAAAAATAGTTGCCCAAAAACTCCTCTAATATTTTTCACTTTTTTATTTGTATAACATTACATAGGCATTTATAAAAAATTACCAATAAAATTAAGTATAAAATAACATTTTATTCAACAATTATAAAATATTTTAAAGCTAATAATAATTTTTTCAGCGTTAGGAGTGCCTGCTAGAACCCGCCGTGCTCTGACATGCAAGCCTGGAGCGCTCGCCTGCTCAGACGGCAGCCGCTGCGTGCCCCGGCAGTTCGTGTGCGACGGCGTCTTCGATTGTGGCAACGGTCAAGATGAGGCAAGTGGTTAGCTCTTAATATCGGGAATGTTGAGTGTTATGATTAAAATAAATTAATGGAGGTGCATAAATTTAAAATTATCTGTGGTTAAAAGAGCAACGGTCAAGATGAGGCAAGTGATTAGCTCTTAATATGGGAGGTGCATAAATTAAATGGGAGGTGCATGGGCGGTGTATAAATTAAAAATTATCTGTGATTAAAAGACCAACGGTGAAGATGAGGCAAGTGATTAACTCTTATTATGGGGAATGTTGAGTGTTATGATTCAATAACTGATGGGAGGTGCATAAATAGCAACGAAGATGAGTTCCGTGATTATCTCTTAATATCGGGAATGCTGAGTGTTAGGATTAAAATAAATGAAGGGAGGTGCATAACTTAAATGATCTGTGATTAAAAGAGCAATGAAGATGAGGTCCATGATTAACTCTCCACATCTTAAATATTGTGTGTTATTATTACAATACTTGAAGGAAGACTCATAAATTATAAGTGATCTATGATTAAAAGAATTGTTCACTGTAAATTGCAGGTTTGATATTGGCCAAATTCAAGTTTGATTGTTCCTTGTTTGGTATGGTAATGCGGTAATCGAACGGATGGAAAGTGTAAATTTGGTTTGGTAATCTGTTTACTCAAAATATGAAAACTCACGAAAATTTGGTTTGGTGATCTGGTTACCGAGCATATGAAAAGTTGTAAGTAGTTTAACTTGATTGAAGGGTGGATTACTTTGAAAATTATTTGGCCTAATTTATATTTTCGCAATTATAAACTGAGAAAATATTGTTGTACAGGAAAACTGCAGTCGACGCAGCAACGCCAACGTCCCCGACCAGAGGATCGACGACGAACGAAACGTTCCGACGTTTGGGCTGGAAATTGGCAACGTTAGGAATATCTGAGAGATTCGTTTTTGGACAAAAGAAAGCACCTATGAGTTCATCATTAATAATTAATTTCATCTCTAGCGGCATTTGGGTCTAATAGTGAATTTTGTTACCTGCTTCTTCGAGCATCTATTATTGGCGTATTATTTTCATTCGCGCATTAATTAATATATAACATGTTGATGACTGAATCTTTCATACACATATCCATTGAAAAATTCTAGTAGTTCTCGTTAGCTTAACGACTTTTGCTTGTAATATTTTAATTGGTTTTGCCCAACTTTATTACTAATAGGTATCATGTAAAAATCTTCAGAAATTCTTATCAAGTGAGAGAGATTATTATATTCTTATCAAGTGAGATTATCAAGTCGTCGATGTAGAAGAAATCTTCGTTGATGATGATGGTCGGCTTGTAGGTTTTGATCGTAACAGCTTCATAGTTATCCTGAAAAATTAATAATTATCTAAGTCCTCACTAGAAGTTCACAGCCTAGGAAAGTTTAACAAAAAAGTTCGCTACGGTGAAACTATGGGGATTTAAGTTAGCTTCTTCTTAATTAAGGTACTTCGAACTTCAGCGAAAAATAGTACAAGCGATCAAGGCGTTTAGTGACTTTTGACTCTAATTATGGTGCATTTCCAACTATCATTTGTTATTGACCGATTGTCATTTACGATAATGATTGAATAAAAAAGAACTTTATAAAATAGAGAGGAAAACAAATTTTTCTTTGTACCAAGAAAAACGGCATAGCTTTTATCGATGAGATTTTGTTGCAAGCTTTTATTTAGTATGTTATTTGGTCATCTATTCCAAGTAATTAATGCGTGTTAGCTACCTGAATATTATAATTGACTTTTTAGTTCTTTTAACTCTATGGCAACAGCTGCAGGTAATCTTAAATTTAGCCTAGTCTATATTCTTTTTTGTTCTTCATATCGTGTATAAGATGATTTATATTCTTGCGCTGTGGGTTTTCTTTTATTAGTTATTTTCAAATAAAGCGGAATCAGTTGAATCCCCAGAGAAGAAATTATTCAAATCAGTTATTCAAGGTTAGCAGCAGAGGTTTTAAGTTCTCATTAACTTAAGGATTGGCAGCAATAAAAAAACTACATGCACACTTATAAATACGAGTAACCTAGCTAATGTTCACGAGAAGATAACTCGAACTAAATTAATTATGATTATGATCGCCTTTTTTAGATATTAAAAAATATACGATGTGTTTTTTTTAGCTTTTTACTTATTAATGTTTGAGAATAAATTACCAGAGAAGGAAACTTTTCATTTCTGAATGTTCTTTGATTAGAAAAATTGCATTTTGCACCACACGCCATTGTTTTACATTTGTTTTTATATCACAGTATAATATATATATCTGGAACGCAGTACCGCGCAATCTCAACATTAGAGTTTCAGAGTGCCTTACATCGACGCATTGTCAGGAATGCCAAACTCGCGAAATTTAATTCGTAGTCGGCCTTGGAATTTCATAGTTGAATTTAGACAAAGATTTTAAGGCTTCAATTTCGAGTGACTCGGAAATCAAGTCTAAATTAATTATTTGATTCCACTAACTTTTTTTTGCGAGGTTTGATCTTCACGTGGAAGAGTTTGAAGACCTCCTGAAGGTAAAATTATGTTGGAAAGGTCGATTTTGAATCGAGTAATTGCAATGGAATTCACTTTACAAAAGACTTTTTAAATAAAGTTTAAAGGAATATTTTGTGGACAGATAAAAGAAATTATTTTTAGAGCAAAATTTAAATTTAATTGCAATTGGCAGTTTAGGGCGACGAAGCTTTCGGTATTTTTGTAGGAAAAATCCAGTCGTACTTCATAAAATGTAAATTGTTATCTTTAAAAAATAATCATGTATATAAACTAATTCGGAACGTCGATGCAGAAATATAAATGAAAGCTTTACACGCACTGCAAAAGTTACCAAGAGAATTTTAACGCGTTATTCCATTATAATAATTCGAAGAATCAAATTGATTTAAATAAAAAAACATTATCTTCTTATAAAATCTTGAAAAGATTTTAATATCTTCCACACAAAGTTTAAAGTATTGATGAAAGCGCATATTTTTCGTAAAATTCATCAGCATCTGGTATAAATTAGCTGAAAGACTCAACAAGAATATTTAGCCGTTAAACATGAATGTTATCTTGATGAGACGACCTCAACTTTAACACGCAAGCCTGAACGAACATTACTTATAGATAGACGAGATATTCGCCTCAACCGCGGCATGGTAGAAGTTTTTCATTTTTCTTCTCATATATTCTTGCAATACGTCGTAAATTTTTCCTACCTAAATCTTATCGACTATTTTCGTAGAATAACGTAGATTATATATTTATTTTTTGTATATTTTTGGTAAATTTTCAGTATATTTCCTAGATATTCAATATGTGTTCTCTAGATATTTTCGTTACATTATTCATTTCATTTCTGAACATTTTTCAAACACATTTTTTTGGATACTGAACAAAAATTTTGTAATAAATTTATAGACATTTTCTTCTTATTTTACATTTTAACAATTAACCATTGATTCTTTTCATTTTGAATTCGTGTTTCACATATGAGACATTAATTCTATATACATTTACTCTTGTTTTCTTTTCCGCTTCCATGTGCATTTTTCTATATTTTTCAGAATATTCACTATCACATTTTTCAAACGTTTACCGTTTATTTTTTATTCATTACTTAAACATTTTTGCTACAGCGACTGCAAATCGTAGTGAACATCGCAAATTAAAGGAACGAGTTACAGTTTCTCATAAATATTTCTTCACATTTCAAAACTAAAGAGTTAATATGTTTTTGAATGAGGGTTTGAAGGAAAATTGAGCTTCGCCCTGGGGAGATCGCAATGTCGTAAAGTTGTCTGCAGGCTGGGCATGAAATATAGAAGGATGTTAGAGCGCGCGTCTTACAAACCTAGTAAAACAACTGCTTTCTATTTTAAATCGATTTTCTCGATGTTGCCATCAATCTGCCAATCGTTTAATGTAAAGGAGAAAATGAATGAATTTTCGAGGCAGTTTAAGGATTTATTATCTCGAACTGTACAAGCAGTACTCTATAATAGCTATAGGCATAATGTGGAATAATTATAACAAAAATTTCGGTGGTTCCTTTGCTAGTTTGTTTGCAGGGCCATTTTATTAAAAACGTTAATTAGCGCGTCAAATTTTAGGCAGAAATGGCCAAAAAGATCGATTGGATCATTGCCACCAGAATTTCTATGATTGACGTAGCGATATTTTCGTCTTAAGAGTTTTTATCATCAAATTTATAACCCCATTTGTTCCGGCGCTGTTTTATGCCGCCCAAGTTACGACTATTTTTAAGAGACCTAAAAATAGTCTTATTTTTAAGAGACTTAAAAAAAGAAAAGTCTTATAATAAGTAAAGAACTGACAGTCTTATAATATCGTAAGGTTTTTCGTGCTTTAAGTCGGCTATGGCGACTAGTGATAACAAGATAGATTGTTTTCAACGTCCAAAAATTTCAACTCGCAGGATCTAAAGAGAATTTCACGATGAAAAGTTCCTGTGATGAACTGCATATTTGTTCAAAATCTTAATCTATTTATATGATCGGCGGATTTCGTATTTGGATGCGAATAAACATATATAAATTAATTTGCTTGCGTAGAAAAAATTTTAATTCGACAATATATCACACAAAAGAATGTTGTTTGGAAATCCAACATTTATCTTTTTAAACGATTTCCCATTAATGCATCTTTCTTTCATCTTAATTTTGTACTTTCAATGTCTGACATGTGGGTTACCTTTTTTGATGTTTTACCACAAAATAAAATTATGCTTTATCTTATGATAAAATGTAAAATAATATTGAACAAAAACTTGAAGAAATATTTATTGGCGTTCTGTACTAATTAGCGATTGTTAGGCTTTATGTATTCAATTTAACGTCTGTGATAAAGAAGCTTACCTAGAACTCCTGAAGCTTATCTATAACCGTGAAGCAAATCTAGAACCCTGAAGCTTATCTAGAACCCTGAAGCTTACCTAGAACCCTGTAAAGCAGCTTACCTAGAACCCTGAAGCTTACCTAGAACCCTGTAAAGCAGCTTACCTAGAATCCTGAAGCTTACCTAGAACCCTGAAGCTTATCTAGAACCATGAAGATTATCTAGAACCCTGAAGCTTACCTAGATCCCTGAAGCTTACCTAGAACCCTGTAAAGCAGGTATAGAATTTTTTTAATTAGCTAGGCTCAAATAATGCGGACCCAAAAAATCAATTCTAAAGTTGCTTAAATTTGTAATTAGAATCAGATATCAGAATATAAAAATTTTCAGGTACAATTTCCTAATAAATAGTTTTAGGCCTCTAGCCTTGAGGAAATGCTATAGGAAGTCTTGATGGAAGAGACATTCGAAAATTTTATTTCATCTAAGACCCTAAAAACATTTAGTTACAATTGAATCAACTAGATAATGAATTGCACTATCAATGCTAAGGCATAGTAGATTGAAACAACTTTATCCTAGAGCTAATTAGTAACTGGTGTAGTTCTGGAGCAAATATATAGTGATTGAAAATGAAATGAGTTGCGCAAAATAAGAAATGGCTTGAAGACATGGGAGTATCCAAATCCATATGCCAAAGACAAAATTGTTCTCAATTTGCTGTCAACTGTAGCTTACCGAGACACTCATAAGCTGAAGTTAAAAGATTATTTTAAATAGTTTAATCATCATGAACAAAAAAAATTAGATTTTAAAAATTTCTTGCCTCTTCTCAACGCGGAGCACATGCCACTTCAAATCCGAGTTTGCTTAACACGTTCTAGAAAAATTATTCCTACATATTATACCTATGAATATACTTCGCGTGTAATATAACGAGGACCAAAACGAACGCAATTCGAATTTTTCAACGAGCCCCAAGAGACCAAAAATATCTTACTGGCTCTTATAAACATTTCTTGAGTTGTTTGTTCGAGAGAAAATTTTAAAAAGATTTCAATTTAGGGTACATATGTACTATCCTGAATTAATAACAGAACGTCTGATGGTCTCATGGAGATTATTCAGTTCCTTCGGACAAGTGTAGAGCGTTCTATTCTGTTATTAATTATTATATTAGTATATTATTTAGTTATTGTTGATTCGGTTAATTCTGACTTAGAGCAGTGCGTTAAATTCTGATATTAAGTATTATATTTTTATCTTATCATTATTATAGTCGTTACTTGTGTTCATTTTGACTAAGTGTAGTGCGTTCTATTCAGCTAAAAACTAAAAAAACTGCTGGGGTTCCAGTAATGCGTAGATGAGTGCAAGCTGATCAGTCAGCTGAGGGTGATGGGTGGAGAGCTGAGTCAGCACGCCTAGGTAAGCTGACTGTCTGCTCTTCAGGCGCTCCTGTAGCGCTGACTGAGCTGACTTGGTGGCAGCAGTCAGCGGCTTATAGCTGCCGGACAGCAGCGCTGACAGGTAGCGGGCTCGTGCGTGCTCAGCTGACAGGTGTACGCATCGCTAACGAAGAGTTATGTAAGTGAAATTAATGTAATTAATCAATCTAAACAATTTATTTAATTTTTCAATTTAACTTCTTACTTCTTAATTGTTTATTTAATTATTCAATTTAATTTCTGACTAATTGTCTGCTAACTTAATTTCTGATTAAACTCTACTGTGTTTATAATATATTTAAAGATATATATTTAGAATTAATCAAAGATATTTTTAACCGATGTGCATAAGGTTGAGAGGATTCATTAATATTTAGCAACTTAATTATCAATTCTTTTATGTGATTGCATTTCCGCTCTGCTTGGAATTTCCTCAGATTTTAGGCTAATTAAATTGCGGAGGGCGAATCTCCGGCCGCAATTTATCATCGTCACTTAACGCCCTTAATGCTTTTCCCGATATTAAATTTTGATCACCCAGCCACCAACTCCAAATATCTTCTACAAATTAGGATACGTTGAACTTTTTCTCTAAGGCGTATTTTAACATATTTCATGTAAAATAAAATTTTTGAACTCCTGTACCTCATTAATGAATTTTATTTTTGTTGCCTGTTTTTAATAATATTAAATGAGGAACTCTAACACCTAATTTTTGAAACATTACCTTTACCTTAGATACCTCAACACTGGAAATCAACGTAAGTGATCTTTATCAGGGGATGTCATCAACGATATCGATTTTACATCATAATATCATCAACGATGATGTTTTGGCCATCATATGTAATGGAAAGATGGACTATAATTATAGAAATGACCTGTAGTTAATCTGAATATGAGTTTACCGTCGTAAGTTTACAGCATGTTAGTAGATTGCTTTATCAACCTACATGCAGAAAAATTAATGGGCCATATTATGGAAATATTGATATACAATTTTAGCCATCGATATTTGGATAAGGCATCTCTTATTTGCCTGAGTGATACGCCGAAATGTTACAGAATGGGCAGCATTGCCTTGTACATTTACACCGACTTTCTCAACTAAATAATTGCCTAGGTAGCAATTGCTCTTGTCTCTGTGGCTTTTCGACAAATGCATTTAGTTACAATTCTTTGTGATTTTACTACAAATGTATACAGTTAGACTTCGTTGTGGTTTTGCGATTCGATCGTGAGTCAAAATGCATTAATTAGTTCCGATTTGTGTTCAACGGCGGTCAAAAAAAACGCAATCAGGCATTCAACTTTTTGATGTATGATATTGCAATGCTTCCATGAAACTGTATGCAGCATCAAGGGAAATAGTTTTAGAAAGAAGCAAGAACAATTGAGAGTATAGAGAAAATCTGTATGATTTTTTCTTTAATAAATTAGTTCGGCAAGTTCGTGTTAACATAATAACAGTTAACGACTAAGTACTCACCTGCTCCTTGAGTAGCACCACCTGCTGCAGCTGGACAGCTGCGTGCTGCAGCTGGCGCACGCAGCTGCTGTACAGCTTCTCCTTCCTGCCCAGCGCCTCCTGCACCGTTGCTGCTTCTGCACGCACCGTCTGCACCTGCTGCTCAAGTGCTTTCGCTTCCTGCAAAATTACGCATTTTTAGCGCATTTTCTCATTTATGGAAAAAGTGCACTATTGTGCTCGCCATGTCTGTCAGTCCGTCTGTCTGTCTGTCTGTCCGTCCGTCTGTCCGTGACCTCAAGTTTTCGTCGACGAGAAAATGCGCTCTCTGTCACTCACTGCAGTGAGTACTGAGTTATATTTTTATATACAATGAATGTATTGTTCGTTTTACATTATATTCTTCGTTATCATTAAACCAAGTTTGTTCATTACCAGAATACATTTTAAGGCGGTTGAAACAGGCGAAACGGAAGCCGCTTTGAATTCAAATTCAATTGCTGGTTATTTAAAATCTAGAAGTCTTAAATATCTCCCAGTAATAAGAACTTTCGAAATTAGTACTTTTTATGTCATTTAACACGATTAATCGACTTTTGCGTGAAATTACATTTATAACAAATAATTTCGTAAACGAAACACTAAATGCTATACTATTGCTGTCAACGGCTACTGCATGAATGCGAGTTCAGCGTTCTCTGCAAATGGCAAGAAATATGACAATCAATGTAGCATTATTTTGGCATATTAATCATATAAGAAGTAAACATGATAAATATCGTAACAAAAGCTCGAATATAAGGAGACAAGCTCGGATTAGTACTAAGTCGAGTAGTACACGTAGTAGTACTACGGTCACTACGTCGAGTAGTACACGTAGTAGTACTACTACGTGTTACTACGTCAAGTAGTACACAGTCGTGGGTATAGTGGTAAAAAGGGATGAATAAGAACGATAAATGAAAACTATAATAAGCAAACGACAAGTACAAATAAAGACAAAATATAACCGTGTGTTCCCTTTGCTCAAGTTCTTACTATCGGTCTCAAGATTCGGAGCCCTTCTCCGTGGTGGATCATATAGCAATGAACAAGTTTCGGTGCTTATCTGAACGAGGTCACTTCCGAGGTGACTTAAAATCAAAAATCCAAATATCTAACTGTAAAAAGTGCTATTACACTACGTTCCCTAACAACACGTAGTAGTACTACGGTCACTACGTCGAGTAGTACACATAGTAATACTACGGTTACTACGGTTACTACGTCGAGTAGTACACGTAGTAGTACTACGGTCACTAAGTCGAGTAGTACACATAGTAGTACTACGGTCACTACGTCGAGTAGTACACGCAGTAGAACTACGTGTACTATGTCGAGTAGTAGTACCTTGGTAAGGGCAGTTATGTTCCTTTTGACGGCCTCGCGTCGCATGGCGCAGGAGGCAGCGGCGTCGAACGGCGCGCTGCGCACCTTCGCGAGACACGCTTCTCCTGCTCGGCAAAACTTCCGTTTAAATTAATGTCAATTAATCGCTTAAATTAACATCAATTAATCGTTTAAATTAATGCCAATTAAACTCAGGTCGCCATTGCACTTATGTCGCCGACCATCAATAGGAACAAATCATTTTACCAGCAAAACTGAACCACAGTTTTCTTGTGAGACGAAAACAGCTTCGTAGTTATTTTGTGGTAAGCGAATCCCACGAATTGTATTCTCAACTATTTATTTAATTTCTTTATTTATTTATTTATTCTCAACTCAACTTTGTCTTCAAAGTATTTTAAGGATTTTAATAAAGAACGGAGTCTGCTGAGTGGTTGCGAATATGATCGTAGACGTAGCTCGACCATAGAAAATGATTCAACTTGTGCACAAATAATATGCATTTAAAAATTACTTTTTAAAGACAACACTTCTTAAGCATCCAGTGTCTCCGGTGTTACACATGTACTATGAATTTCTAATTTTATTATGAAATATTAAGAAAATTAATTTTTTAATTTTATTAAAAAAAATTAAATTGTTCAAAATTATTTATTCTGCCAATTTATAAATGTATTGTCTCCAACTTTACGCAAATATACAAAATTTCAGATCGATTGGACAGGTAGAAGTGTGTTAAATATCGTTTATAAGTTATGGAGCAGACAAATTTTTTTTTCATTTTTTTAATATCGAACATAAAATTTTTTATATTTTCAAAATTATTTATTCTCTCAATTGATTCAGGCATTGTCTCCAACTTTACGCAAGTGTGTAAAATTTCAGATCTATTGGAGAGGTAGAAGTGGGTTAAATATTGATAATAAGATTTGTAGCAGACAGACAAACAAGAAGTGAAGTTAAAGAGAAGTGTTGTAAAAAGTATCGGTTTTGCAACGTGAGACGAAAGGTAGAAAACAAAAATGTTTCATCATAATCCTTTGGTTTTACTTAACAATTGTACATCTTAAAACATCGTCGACATAAGTACGGCACAAATTGCCATTAGAAGTGAAAATTGAGAATTGCCCTACACAAATAACTATTTTTTTGCTGTGTATATGTTCAACAGTTGTGAATTTATTTGTAATTATTCATTTTATTCTGTTTTATTTATGATTAGTAACATAGTAATATGGAATATTGTGTGAGTTAAACATAATTGGAATTTCAATTATAAGGTGCGGACAGTATTCAATGTGTTCAACCACCAATTTTATTCATGAAATTCTCTGTAGCAATTTTTATCCAGTCATTACTAAACCAACCAGAATCTCCCTGTAATCCCATTACGCCTTATTCTCTACTGGATCAAATTTTGTGTAATTTCCTGGATCAAGCCCCGAATCAGCCGCTATAGACTGTGGCTTATCAGATCACTTGATGACATTCTTTTATTTTGAAACTGGGTTATCGACTGCTCCATTTATCAGAAAAAACTCGCCTTATTGATGCTGACATTATCCAAAAGTTTAGGGTGAAAATGAATCATTTTACTTCTGTATTTCTAACTAATATTGATGAACCTGACCTTGCAATGCAGTCTTGCATGGCAGAACGTTCCAAAATTTACAATGCATCTTTTCCTACAAAGTTTGTCACGATGAGAAAACATGGGCCTTGTTGGGTAACCGACGAAATAAAGTCTGCTATCAAGAAGAAGCATAAACTTCTAAAGCTTTCTCGCACTCCTGTAATTTATCGTAGGTCTTACTCTACTTATCAGAATGTATTGAATGAGCTATAGAATACAGCTAAGAAGCAGTACTACTCGAATAAAATTCTGCAGGACTTGAACGACTATTTTTATTTTATGGTTTTATGGAATATTGCTAACCCCTTACTTGCGAAGAATCTTGCACTCAAAAAGATTGAAGTTTATGCCTGGCGCCGATACAGATACAGAATTCAACGATTATTTTATCTCTTTTGGCAATGACATAACAAAAGATTTAGGACCTGTGAGAGATGGTACGATTTATGGTGTTCCTTTTTGTGAGGAAGCATCCTGCTTCACATCCTCCTACATGCTCTATCCAGCGTCTTACCTTGCCCCTCTTTGAAAACGCTTTTTATTGATGTTTTTTCTTTAAACTTTCAAATATATTAGTAACCTAGAGTGGTGAATCTATCAATACCAAAAGACCACTTGTCACGTTATTTAATAAGTGGCTGCGATCAATATTTAGAGTTAGGAACAACAACAATATACCGGTTACTCACACCAATGAATTATATAAGCATTCGAAATTTTAACAACAGGATGATATGTACAAATTTCAGCATTTGAAATTCATGAATAAGTCACTTTTTCATGACAAATTTATTTTTTGAATCGGTCTTTGTCCCTCTTGTTCCTCGTCAATCTCATAAGACCATAAGCGTATGCTTTAATTTGCCGCCGATTGGTTACGAACTTGAGGGACGAGCTACAGTTTTCAATTGTATAAATTATTTTAAAGACCTGCCAGAACATTTGAAAAATGACTGTTCTAAATTCGTTTAATAAACAAAATTCCGTGATTTTACACTTACCCAATATTAATTTGATGTAGTATCTTGTTTTAATCACTGTAATGTTGATTTTCCCTTTGTTAAGTTAATTTTTTAGTGACCTACTGTCTGAAGTTTTGAGGGTTGCTGTATGTATTTATTAACAGCAATTTTTTCTTATCATTATCCTATTATCATTTAATAAAGTCATTTACCGCCTTTCTCGCCTGCCCAATTGTCGCCCGCGAAGCTGTTTAGCGGGTATGGGCATTCACAAGGAACTCTTTTTTTTACACTTATTTGATATCTTTGTTCGTTAGTTCCGTGTTGTTTCCTTCGATGTGAAGAAAGAATAAAGAAGTCCCGAGATTTTAAAAGGCCATGACAATAATTAATGCAATAAAATTATGACTTACATTTTTAGGTTCGTTACATGTATGATGCTAATGATTAGATGCGATGGAAAGCCTATTATAATTGCCTTATCATATACAATTCTATTGATGATTTTTGTAACCGCATCGTGTTTAATTGAAACCATTTCACGCGATTAGAAATTTCGCTTGAAACCAAAAGAATTTTCATGAGAATGTGCCCTTTTTTGCCTTAATTATGTTTGAAGCAATTTATCACGACGTCATTGATCAAGATTTTACCTCGACTTTACGGAACTTAGCATGTACATATTAAAATTTTACAAATAATATTTAATAATACATTATATAATAAAGTTAAGTGACAAATAAAACTGACCTCTATAACGTAGACAGTCTTCGGTCTCAAGGGCTTTATGAAGCGCGGCCGCTGCGCTGCTCTGCTGTACCTCCAAACTGCGCCACTGTGTCTATTATGGTAATTGAATTGATTAACATTGATTAATTGATTGGTTATGGCATAATCAATGTGAATATTTTAAAATCGCTAGAAGATCAACTTGCGAAATGTAGGAAGAATGTCTCGAGATAAGCAGAGCATTTGTCTACAGATATTGAAAATAATGAAACTTTGGTAGTTAAGAGATGGCACAGAATTGAAATAAAAATTATTGAGCTGTGATATTAAAATATTGACGAATTATTATTGAGAATGTGTTACGATAGGACGCGTTGTTAACCAGTTGAATTCAATAATAAGGCACAATAAATCTAACAATTTACAAACATTAAACCGGTCATTAATAATTATTTTGGTGATGGAAGCAAAACGGTTCACGTTCTTAGAAAATTTGTTCAAATTAATGGCTATAAGTAAATTCATTGATATTTCTCGTCACCAGCACAGTTCTGTTGTGGCTTCAATGACTTGCAAACTATATGGCAGACCTGGAGTCTGGTGATCTCTGTCCTCATGGCGGCCAGAAATATAGCAGACCTGGAGTCTGGTGATCTCTGTCCTCATGGCAGCCAGAAATATAGCAGACCTGGAGTCTGGTGATCTCTGTCCTCATGGCAGCCAGAAATATAGCAGATCTGGAGTGTGGTGATCTCTGTCCTCATGGCAGCCAGAAATATAGCAGACCTGGAGTCTGGTGATCTCTGTCCTCTTGGCGGCCAAGTCTCCAGACGCAGCGCTCGCTTGCTCCACCTCCAGCTTCACCGCCTCCAGCTGCTCCAGCCTGCGTCTCCATTCCTCCAACTGATCCAGCAAATTATAATATTTTCTCTTGGGCATTTATAAAATTTCACTGTTACGAAATTTAGTGATACTATTGGTAAATTTTAAATATTAATAAAAAATATTTATGCTGATCAAAACGGTACAGGATATAGAATTTACTCCTGATATTTTGGCATGGGTAACATTTCACTATTTGAAAATAGTGACTAATTGATGTAGAGGATTGGTTATGATCAGAACAAGAAAGCAAACAAATTATCTGTAATTTTAGTCTTTTCACTTTAGTTATTCCTTGTTCAGTTCTCATACGTGACGTCTCATTATCTCGTCGGAGGACGGGTCAGTTTCAAAGCTAACCCTTCATAATATTTTACGTGCAAATATTAAAAATAATATTTGAAGTTTTATAAAATATATATTTTTTCACATCCATGCAGTACCCAATAATAATAATTGTATCTATAAATGCAAGGCTCGGGTGAAATGACAATACGCTAAAATAATACAAGAATAATAGTAACGAAGTACACTCACCTGCTGTTGTTTATCCCACAATTGGCATTGTGTTCGTTCGATTTTGTCCCGGATGTTGAGAATATTCTGTTGTTGGACATCAAAGTCATCTTCGAGAGACTGTAGAAAGACAAAGCTGTCTTAAATATTTGAAAGCTATGAATACGAAGTAGGAGGATAAGCTTACATTAAAGTTTAAGTCATCAACTGACTGGAATTTCAGTGTAAATTGTAAATATAAATTGCGTTGGAGGTAACGATGAAGCGTGCAATTCAACAATGCAGTTGGTTTTCAGGTATCCCTGTTACGTGGGGCTGTTTTTTAAATTATCTTAACCGTCAACATAGGTCGACCAAATTCACTATGTAACTTAAATCCAACAATAGTTTGACTTTTCTCGTTTGCAATATTACTAAATCTAATAACCGTTTAGAGACTTCTGATTTCCTAAAATCTAGTTTAACTGGTTTAAGCCCCCGCTTCCTTAGATTCTGTTCATTTCGTTCTAAATTAAATGGGATTCAAACACTAATACACCGCGGCTTTCGTATTTGCTTAACCTTCCATGCCATGCTCACTGAATTTGAATTTTTGCGCAATACTTTCTCACGTAATAGGTTTCCGTCTCACCTGGTGTTTACTCAAATTAAGAAATTTATTTCTAAACAATATACTGAGGTTACTTCCGAGTGTAAAAAGAAGAAACGTTGTTTAATGTTCATTCCCATACTTCGGTGCAGCATCTGAAAGTATGTCAATGAGTTGATAGTTTCTTTCAGGTAGTACTTTTCAAATGTCAATCTCCTGATATTATTGTGAATAATTTTAAGATCAGCCCTTTCTTCGGGTATAAAGATACACTCACTGATTTACTGCGGCCGTCTCTAGTTTACAAATTCAGTAGCGCGCAATGCTCATCAGCCGACGTCAGCATGACGTCACGCAACTTTCATTATAGAGTTGCTGAGCATAAAGGAAGGTGTTATCGAGCAATAAATTTTCTTGCACATCGCACTCATTCAGTAGTTCGAATTCATGCCGAGCATTGTGGTGTCCCGGTATCCGACAGAGACTTCAATTTTTTTGCTTCCACTACCGGTCTTTCCGACTTGCGAATTTTAAAATCCCTTTATTTTTTCAAACAGAAGCCTAGCTTAAATTCCGCTCTCAGTTCCCATGCCGTTGAGATTGTTAACAGATAGACCAGTTTTGCTACGTTCTTTTAGGCCGATTTGTTTTTTATTTGTAAATTTTAGGTTTTAATGTCTGACTCTGAATCGTAAAATGATTGTACTTACTTTCTAGGTTTGTCGAACTGACGATGTAGCTGGACTCCGAAACGTTTTCGAATAATGAGATATTCAGATGACACTGGGGCGTAAATTGTAACTATGAACTCTGTTAGCTATGCTGAAGATCATATAGATTCTTACAGCTTCATTTTCTTTTGATTATCATGAATTATTCAGATGTAACATAGATCTTGAATTGTTACTATAACTTATGATAGAGGCAACGCTGAGGCGTTCAGCTCACTATCATTTCATTTTTGTTCATTAACAATGAAATATTCAGATAAAGCTTAGCGCGTCAATTACTGCGCGATGTTCAGCGAGCAAATGCAAGCTCATCAACGAGTATGGAAATAGACGATGCTAAGCCAACAAGCATAGTTACTGCAGCGTTACATGTTAACGCAATCGATCAATGATTAGTTATTTAACTAGGAACGGCATTTGCAATTTTTGCACGGAGAAAAGATCGTATTTGACTCAGCGGACACGCATTAATGAGCAAGTGATTCACGAGGAGATTGGTTTTCATGGACTGCTGCGTTTAAAAGTGTTTTGTTTTGATGAAAAATATTGCTACCTTTGAATTTTCATCAGGACTATGTTGAATTTTATTAATTTGTGTGATTACCGGTAGAAATTTAAACTTGTTCATGGAAACTCTCGAGAAATTTAAAAAGCATGTGGTAAAGTAGGCAAAAATGTGCGTGCAAGTGAATCTTTTACATGAACGGCGTTCTTCGTTTCATTTGTCCCTGAAAAGTCTCGAGGCTGAAGAAATATTCATATAAATATTTATTTCAAATATTCCAACATTATTCCTGGTAATAGTATTCCAAGCAATAAGCAAGCAAAGTAAAATGAAGCTTAATTTATTAACTTAAAATCATGACCGTATATAACTGCTGTGCATCATAATTAATTCAATCGTTATTCTTAACTCAATTATACGAATATTAACGTATTCATGATGTAATATCAAGAGAATGATTTAACTCAACATTGGGCCAAAAATTAAATCGAGAAAATATCGAGGAGATACATGAATCACGAGACAGAAGTTATGCTATTAGCTAGCACATGGTGGAAAATAATGTCCATGTGTGGCAAATTCATAATGAATTCTAAGTTATAATAAATGGATTACATTATTTTTACGTGATGCTTGATTCTCTCATTGCTGTTTTCGTAATTCTACTAATATATGTATAAATAATTATGAAATATGTGGTACGTCTATAATGTAAATGATACATATTTCATCTATATAATGAATGAAAGCGAATTACATTCAGCAGCCTACCTTCAACTCTGCCATTTTCTCTTGCTGACACACAGCGCTTTGGTGCGCTGCAGAGTCTCTCTGTTGCTGCCAGTTCTGTAGCTCTGCATCTGTTAGTGCGATGTTCCTCTGAAGAGTTTCGCGCTGTTGCAGAGTTCGCTGCAGCTGAGACTCTGCAGAACCTACGCTGCCGGACACGCGGATCAGACGCTCCTTGGTGATCCGCAACTCTGCAACAGTGACAATATATAGAAATATCTGCCCAAACGTACCTAAACTAATACAAAATCAACCAAAGTGTTCAGGGACCCCACTATCAAAACTTACTTAAGTACACGTAGCTTTCTAAATACACGTAGCGACCGATTTCTTGTCTGTGATTGGATTTCTTGTCTGTGATTGTGTGACATCACGACCCCAGAAACGAACAGAGTTTGTTTTTAATGTCAAGCTCTCGCCTTTCTCAATCTGAGACGGGTGCGGCTATAGAAGCAGAGCTGAAGCTACAGTGAGTGCAATGGGCTGTGAAAACGGCCTAAACTTTCCAAAATCAGGTTACAAACGTTTGCCCTGCACAAATCTGTATAAAGAAGGGTTGTCGATTTTTTTCGGCCAAGCATAAACGTTTTGGCGAAAGTCTTGAAGTTTTATTGAAGTGGATTTGAACGACCTCGAGAATCTAGTTATCTTCCTTGCAAGATTTGCAGCTGGCCGATGACGCGGCAGATAAGGCAGAAATTCTCATGAAATACAATATGCGTATCAGGAAATAAATTCTTAAGAATTATCGAAATTTGAAGTTTTTAATAGTACAATGAAAACGGATACTGAAAGCAACGCAAATAATTCGAATATTAAAGCTCAATCTTAGTTTTTTTTAAACTTTGTTGACAGTTAAAATTGCTACGAGCTCAATTAAAACTATGGTTCTTGGTATATATCCTACCTTTTAAAATTGGTTAAAATATCCTTTATTGTTGAATTTTTTTTCACATTAGTTGCATATCTCGTTTTCTTAAATCACTATCAATCTTCAAAAGCAAGAATATCCCTGACAAAAGTTAGATGCGAGTTCGACTCTGCATTAGGTGCCGCGTAGGGCTCGGGGACCCGTAAATCAGCTCCTCTATGTCTGTCTCGGCACAGGGTATGAAAGGCAGCCTCTTGGCAGGGTGGCCCGGTGGTTACAGTTCAGAGTACCTGGGGCCATACTTTCAAAACTCGCTAAGTGAACGTAAGTACTTACGCTCTATTTTCTTGTCTATGATTGGTGGATTTTGCTTGAAAGGCCGTCAATGATTGGCTGATGAACTTACGATCTCTTAACTTTCTTTGAAAGTATAGGCCCAGGATTGGAGCAGAGAGGCGCGGGTTCGTTCCCAGCTCTGTGCCCCAGTTTCTGGTCAGAATCGGCGAGGAGGCCGGGCGGTTAAGCACAGCAGAATTGTAGCAGTGAGTTGCGAGTTCGAGACGGTAACAAGCTGTGAATGTTCTGCGATGTTAAGAATTGGCGACAGGCCTGCGGCCTATTAAACGCTGAAACCGCTATTATTATTTATTATATTATTGGCAGTTTGACAGCTCGGTATGATTTGACTCGGCCAACTTTCATCATACTCTTAGTCGACTATTAGGTCGGTGAGGAGATTTTTTCTGTCTAGAAGCTACCTTCGATTGGGTAGCTATATAAGCAGACTCGGAATATCATAGGGCCCTGTTAGGGACAATTCGGCCGAAGCCTGAGCGGTCCCGAATTTTGTTCGGGTTGTAACATTCGAGATATTGACGATATGTTTCGAAAGAGAAGATGTGACCCTTAATAAAATACACATACTTTGAAAATATTTCATCATGTTTTTACCCGTCTGCTTGGTTGCAGTTTGCTGCTGCAGATGCTGCACGTTGTGCTGCTGCTGCAGGATGCTGGAGTGTAGGCGATGCGCGTGCTTTTCTGCCTCCTGCCTCTGCCTGCAGGCTTCTTGCACGGCTTCCTGCAGGCCAGCTATCTGCTGCTGCAGAGGACCTGCTCCTCCAGACTGGCAGAAAAATATTTTTTGATTTTAATTGAGAAATCATCTTCGTGTAATTTTTATCCATGGAAATTTTCAGTAACAATTTATTGTTCCTGAAAAGACAGCCGGTGTAAAAATATATAAAAATGTATAGAGACAAATAAAATAAAATTCCGCCAATGGACCAAACAAGATACTAAAAATGTACGAGGAAAGATTGTAAATCTGAAAAAGTAGAAAAGAGGCACAAAGGTTCAAGTGGCTTAGTGCAGAAGCTTAAGTCGACCAAGCCGTGGCTTTAAACTGTGTTGGCAAAATATGCAGGCTTGTGCGTCAGCTACCAGCGTCGCGAGTTTGTTCAACAGCTTGTCTTAATATGAGAGAGTGCATCTCAGGACCTCGCTGCGCTTTAGAGGCTTTTTTACTGCAAAGGTGGACCGCCAGAGAGCTAAACCTTTGATCTCTATTTTCAAAAGCGTGTGAATTGCTCAACGGGTGAGAGTTTCTGGTCCTTCTTCCCTTGCGGCTAACTTATGTGTATTTTTTCTTGCTGGAATTGCGCAAGGGTATGGAGTGAAGCTCTAAAAGAAGTCACAAAAATGTAGATTTCCTACCTGCGTGATATTTCCTACCAACGTTAAAATATGACGCAAAAAGTATTCGTAACCTCAAAAGGTTCAAGAAAAATTTAGGTTCAAGCCTTGAATTATCCTTATGATAAAAGCCATATCATTGTTCAAAAACTTGAAGCATCTAGCACATAACTTCGAGATCATGTCGGCCGTAACTAACTCCAAAAATTTAACACAGAGTTGTACCGTATGCCAAAGATAGAAAAAGAACGATAGAGCGGAGCAAATTTTAAAAGAGATTAATCTCCCATGTGCCGTCAAGGGAGAGTGTGTAGTTCTTCCCACAGTTCTCTAATACAAGGCCTTTTCATAAGAAAGATCATAAACGATAAATCAGAATTAGCTATAAATAATACCACCAGCATACTAATAGTACGTCCCGAGGCCGTTACAAATTACGAGAGTGAAATTAATAACGGACTAAAAATATAAAACTTTGGCAAGACTCTAATACATAACTATAGCGTGACTCTCCGAGATAACGTTGTGTACTAAATAAGCCTACGATAACCGGTGTGGGATAAATAGGTCTTCAATAACCGTGTGAAATATAAATTTAGGTCAACTATAAATAATCGTTGTGGAATGAATAGGCCCACAATAAACCGGTTTGGAATAAATTTGACTGCGATAACTGATGTAAAATATATTGGTCTACGATGATCGTTGTGGAATTAATAGTTCTTCGGTATATTTTAAGGAATACCGTCATCGTAAGGGGGCAATTCTTCTCTATAATAGTGTAAGCGCAGCACCAGATAAGGATGAGTTAAGACCCAAGTATAAATTACGAGCGTCGAGGCATGCTGAAAAATTTCTTGTCAACGCCAGCGTTCGATAGGGAGCAGGTTCTTCTAAATTTTTGCTCGAGTTTATATTAAAAATAACAAAAATAATTGTGTTCAGGACATTCACAGAAGTACATGACTGGACCGTGGCTAACAATAAAATAATTAGCCAAAGCATAAAGTTCTGAATAAGTTTACAATAAGTTATTTATTATAAATTACTATAAGTTTAGTAATAGGTTATTATTAAACAATAAGTTCTTTCTCCATGGATGTTACGGTTGTACGAACAGTCCTAACGCTTTTCGTTATTGTCACTGACATTATACCTGAGTTATGGTTAAAATACTAATCTTTTACCTGACATTTGAGTTGGTCTAGGCGGTCGCACGTTGTCTGGTGTTGGGCAACAAGTCTTTCAAGCTGTGACTGTTCCTGCAGTTCTTCACACATTAACCTGCATAACAAATGACATAACCGTACAGTAGGAACGGTTAAACATCTTCTCGATGTTCATGAAACTTATTCTTCATCTGTTGATGCTACATTTCTCAGTCACAATCTTATGCGTCCCAAACTAGAGCTTTTTTTGGACAAATCCGACACATAGAACTATTAAGCGACTGTTATCTTATGAAATTATTGTCTTATAATATATTTTTTAAATTATATCACATTTTTCACTCAAACAGGCGTGGCATCTAGGACAATTTAAAATTTGGCTTACGCTACTAATAATGTTTCGCAAATAAGTAATTTAATTAACGGAAAAAGCCATTGGCCGCGGTAAAATATAAGTAAATGCCTAAAAAGAGAGAATCTTCGACAATACAGAAAACACCCAGCACTATACAGTTAATATTTTTAGTAAATTATAGACGAGTATCTCTCCAAATTTCTTGATCTGATACAAATGAAAATTAATTCAGTGAATCATTTGATTCACAAACAACCAACTTCTGGAGCTGGTTGGTGAGGCTGGTGAGGTGGTGAGTGAGGCCGGTGTGTGCTGAGGACAGCTTTGTGAGTCGCGCTTTTGCCTCACCAACTCGTCTCTGCGCCTCACTAACTCTGCGCTCTGCCTCACACGCCTCTGCCTCCTGGTGGTGATGGAGGAAAATAAATCTTGCTCTCAGCTGAATTTCCTATTTTTTTCTATAATTTCCTATTCTATTTTCTAGTATTAAATTCTGTTCAGTGCCTTTGCATATTACAAGGAATGCAAAGCGTAAAAAAAGTTAGAAAATGCACTTGTCGAGTAGAATAATAACACCAGAGGTAATCAAATCTAAGTGACACAAGCTGAAGTCTATAACGCAGTGAAACCTAATTTTACATATTTTCATGAGCCATGCAGAAAACTAGAAGGTTCAAAAAATACTTTAAATTTGAACAAGGAATAAAGATGGAACAAGAAAATTCAACCCTTATAAAGGTTGCAACCGAAAAGGTTCGGGAATGCTCAATTCCATGAAAATTGATTGAATTGATTTTCCGTTAGATGCTTCGTTCACAACTACCATGAGATTTAAATCCCTTGTTCACCAAAATTACAGCAAAAATACCACTCTCCTGAATGTTATTATTATGAATATAAATAAATTGACTCACAGTTGACTCACAGCCGTCTGAGTCATCGTGTTAGTGTCCTCTAAGTAATCTGTAATGTTACTAAATTCTGCCTCTTCATCTTATTGTTAAGTACTAGTACACAGTGAAAATTCTCGGTACAATAAATAAGTCAGCTCACGTCTGGCTTGCACCGTTTGAGTGCTACAAGTCAGCTCACTCACAGCGTTGGTGCGTTACAAGTCAGCTCACTAACAGCTTGCAGCGTTTGAGCGCTACAAGTCAGCTCACTCACAACTTGCAGCGTTTGAGCNACACCTTGCAGTGCTACAAGTCAGCTCACAGCTTGCAGCGCTACAAGTCAGCTCACTCACAGCTTGCAGTGCTACAAGTCAGCTCACAGCTTGCAGCGCTACAAGTCAGCTCACTCACAGCTTGCAGCGCTACAAGTCAGCTCACAGCTTGCAGCGCTACAAGTCAGCTCACTCACAGCTTGCAGAGTCTGTGCGCTGAGTCGGCGCAGTTGAGCTGAAGCGCTGCGCAGAGCGCCGACAGTTGCGCGCTCAAGACAGACTTGCCCCTCGTCGCGCTCTGCAGCCTCGCGCAGACCCTGTAGGAGGCGCGAGGTCTTGCGAGACGTGGCGTCCTGGTCTCTCTCCACCGCCTCCAGCTCCTGGGGGAGGGAGTAATTATTGTAATCATTGCTAGAAATTATTATGTTTAAAAATTAATTATCCAATTATAAACTTATAATCTAATTAAAATTAATTATATTACTTAGGGGGTAATCAGTAGTCATTGCTAGAAATGATGATGGTTAAAATGAATTATCAATAAAATTGATTATAGTAATAAAAAATAACGAATATAAGTCAAGAAAGTTAGCTGGGATTCGGTGAGAATTTTTTCTTGCAAGAGGGTGGGAGAAAAGTATTATCGAGCGATAGTATTTGAATAAAAATGATGAGGTAATGAATGTCACGTGGTTTAGGATTAACGTATTCAAATTCAAGTTTTTTTAAATGCTTGCATATTATCAATATTATTTTGATTTTCTTGGTAAAATTTATGACAGGAATATTTCCTTTCGTGTGTGAGCGAATAAATGAAAACAATAATACTGATAACTTTGGTTCAAGTGCAGCTATCGTGAGAACAGCGACTACTGTTACCAGCATTATTAGTTCAATTATTAGAATATTGACTCGTTCGAACTATGACACATCTTTTAACACAGCAATATTTAAACATAAATTATAACAAAAATTAGCGTAAACATCAGCTAAATTCAATTATTGCTCTACAACTACCGATCTGCAGGAAGAATAAAAGAATTAATATAATAATACCAAGAAATAATACCATGAAACCTTATTATAAATAAAATAAAACATGAATATTATGAACATGAATTATTAATAACTAAAAATGTATGATAGCAATAAATAAATAAATACATAAAAAGATATGACAATAATAAATAAACAAATGAAAAAATGAAATAAATGAAATAATATGTGTGATGAGACCTTTTTGTAAGTATCTAGGAGGTTTTCCCTCTGCAGGAGCTCATGAGTGCAGCTCATGAAACGCTCGGACAATATCTGCAGAGTTTCTTGCAGAGCGCACAGCGTCTTTCCTCTCATCACGTACTCTTCCTCTGCCACTGCAAGTCTGCATGAAGAATTGTAGAAATTGTTCACCCAATTACCAGTAAATTAAAACTAATTTTCGGGTATCGTGTGGCCATACTTGATTAATTAATTCTTGGCACTGATCGAGTTCATGATGACTTCTGAGAATTTTGCGAAATTGTTTAACATTTCGATAGCAAATTTTTCAAATCGGCCTTCATTATTATTTGATCTGCACGTGGGTATTTGGGTACAATAGAGATATTGATTACAAATTTTCCTTTTATCCATATTATTTTCCTTATCTCTTTATTGTAAATACTGGACAGAAAAACAATTCTGCATCGAATGCGAACTGATTAATAAAAAACTGATAAAAAATGAGCCCATCGGTTCCACTGAGACTAAAAACATTGCTAATAAACCTCCGAGGAGGTCAAATCCTTGTTACTATTTCACAAAAGGAAAAATCTTCTTTATGTCATGGATAAACCTCAAGCTTATGTATCTCCTACTGGAAAAATCAATCCCTCGACAGCGACATGCTGGAAAAACCCTTCTTAATAACCCAATATATACGGCTTAAGCCAACCTCAAGCAAACAGCAAAGACGGAAACTAATTAAATCCAGATTACAATTTGTGATCACCCAGAACCCTCCTTCGAAATTTTTAGTTTCTGTGAAAGGTTCCAAGTTGACTTGTTCGTTTTTTTAAATTTTGTTTGAAAACGAAAACTTCAGCACGGGTGATAGTTTGAGTTCCAAGTTCACTTGTTAGTTTTTTGCGCATTTTCTCATTTATGAAAAAAATGCACTATTGTGCTCGCCATGTCCGTCTGTTCGTCCGTCTATCCGTCTGTCCGTCTGTCTGTCCGTCCGTGACTTCATGTTTCCGTCGACGAGAAAATGCACTCTCTGTCACTCACTTCAGTGAGTACTGAGTTATATATTTTTTTAATTTTATTCGAAAACTTCTGCACGGGTGATAGTTTGAGGGTCGATGAGTGAGGACCACAAGACGTACCTCTCAGAGCAGCGTTGGTGCAGGAGCTGAGTTTCGTACACTTGCCGACGCGCCGCTGTGCTCTGCCGAATTAAATATGAAGAAAAAAAATGTACTGGTTATTGAAATATCTTCGTCCAAGGCAATGGCTTGGCAAAAGCTTTCCGTTAAAACATATAAAAATGAATTCTTAGTAGCTATTCGAGTTAAGTAAAATGAATTCGAGCAGCTATTTCAAACTATACCGTCAGTCATGAAAAGATCCGGTCAAATGACACGATTTTACTATTTTAGATCTTCTGTGAACAAGGCACGAAAAGTAAAGGAATCGGCGACAGGCCACATCAGGCCTACGCTTCAGCGCAGAGATCATTATGTTATGTTATCTTATGTAACAATCCAAGAAACGTCGACTAAATAAATAGCTATGCAATAGCTTCTCAATAGCTATGCACTTTTTACATTTTTGTGGGTCATCTTGGCCCAGTTTGGCGCAGATGTTTGATAAATCTGAAATTTATAAAGCTTTAAGAAAGTGGGTCACTATTTGGACAATCTGGCTCGTACATTTTCCGCGTGTAAATTTCCAAATTGTCAACAAAATATTATTTTTTAGAATATGTTACCAACAATATTATTTTATTATTTACATTCCAAAGAAAATAAATAATTTTAGTTCTCGAATCAACTTAATGTGACTGACCTGGGCCACAGCACCAGCCAGCTGCGCCTGTTTCTGCTGTAGGTGCTGCGCTGCTGCTGCACAGCTGCTGCTTCTCTGCTGCAGCTGCAGAGTCGCTGCACGCCATTGCTCGTACGCGCGGCTGCAGGAGCTTTCTGGCACGACAGCGGCATATTTGGGTACCGAAATTATGTTACTTATACATATTAAAAAAATATATAACTCAGTACTCACTGCAGTGAGTGACAGAGAGCGCATTTTCTCGTCGACGAAAACTTGAGGTCACGGACGGACGGACAGACGGATAGACGGACATGATGAGCACAATAGTGCATTTTTTCCATAAATGAGAAAATGCGCTAAAAAGTTTCACTTGATTGTGTGATATTGGTGATTTAGGTTACTTATACAAATTAAAAAAATTCCATTTGATTGTGTGATATTGGTTAAAAAGATTATTCTCGCTGATGTAAGTGTTATAAGAAGACTAAATATCAGCGGCAAACTTGGTTCTCAGCTCAAGAAATATTTTTATAAAAATACGATAAAGTTGCGCTTGGTTGTGGGAAGGACTCGAAGGTTATATCAAAAATTAGTATTAAAGGCCAATAAATGTGAAGTTAAAATTAAGAATGGTTCATTTTTTGAACAAATGGTTTAGGTAAACGTAGATTTAATAAAATGTTCAATGGATAGATAAATATGAGACAGGCTGTCAAAAAAAATCTTGTCTTATTTCTTATCAATTTATTAATAAAAAGAGGTTTAAAAACAAATATAGGAACATGAAAGAAGAACTTGAGTCGTTTTATTGACAACGATTTTAAAATGTTTCGCGTTTGTTTCAGATTCGTAATTAGACTCCCTTAGTAAAACGAACTCAATGAAGGCACAGTTTTTTAATAGAGATATCCAGGGAATGTTAAAGTTCTATGGTTCGTCCGACGCCTGGAAGGAAATTGAATGTCAGTCAAACCAGTTTTTTTAAATTTGCCGGATTGCAAAAAATGGCGGCGCAAAGTTTCAGTCACCGAACTTAAATATGCCATCAAATGCTATTAGAAGAGCATTAGTGAATACTATGCATTATTCAACCGTGATTTTTAGCCATGATGAATGATATATGAAGTCCTTCCTGATATCATTCCTGAATCTTTCCCGATATATTAAGATTCCTATATATATATATTAAGATTCCTGATTCGTATCTAGATTACGAATGTGATCGTTTACGAGAGTTCTAAAACCGGTGTAAAAGAACTGAGCCGCTGTGGCAGGTGCCTGTCAATCTTATTTGATTGATGAAGATAATTAAGACACGGGCAAGAGAAATTTATTCGAGTCTCAAATTTTAAATATTTTTTCTAAAAAAATGACACGGGAGATTAGATTCAGACAGGATAAAAGGTCCAGAAATATCGTATCTAGCCGAGGATAATTAACCTTTATTTTCAAGAGTTATTAGACTAATGCAATTGAGTAATTCCGAGCTGCAGGATCAAACTTTCTGTAATAAATATATGTAATCGTGAGGCAAGATATTAAAATATAAAACTTACGAATTTCACAGGAAGCAAAAAAGGAACTTGATGTTAGTTGGTTCCCTAAAAATGTATTGATTGTCATGAAATTTAACCACATGTAACTCCGAGGACATTAAATGACAATAAATTATGGAAGCAGTGAATTAATTTTTAAAATCTATTTTATAATAAAGCTTGCAATTGGTTTTAGTCTATCTGATGTCATTTAACCACCGATTTATAATTCAGAGTTTTGCTTTATATTACATTTTGATTTACCAAAATTTCGCACATTGATCAAAAAAGTCACATTATTTGCGATGAATCATAGGAGCGGAAAACCCGCCTTGTCGCTATGGGGACGAAATCCGCGACCGCGGAATAAATCCGCGACCGAAGATACGGTTCCGGGAATGGGACGGACGTCGTGTCCGCAAATCCGCAATCCGATGACTCAGGGTCTGTGATGGGGGGGGGGGGGGCAAACCCCTCACAGCCCTCGCGGATTACTGGCTTTCCGTCAAGCTCAAGACGCGCGCTTGGAAGTCGATTTTATGGCTTGATTATACATGCTTTATTAAAGGAAAATCTGTTATTTCGTCAAATATTTGATCAGCAAAATATTGCAAATATAACGCAAAAGATATAGAACTTTATGGCTCGTCAACCAGTATATTTAATAAACAAGAGTATCTTTGATTTGATAACGTCATAAGAACTATGATTATAGAGAAAGGAATCATGTAATTTTCCCGTGGGCTTGAAGCCTTCTTGCCAGT
The DNA here is from genome assembly GCF_000764305.2 of Hyalella azteca. Classification (NCBI taxonomy): domain Eukaryota; kingdom Metazoa; phylum Arthropoda; class Malacostraca; order Amphipoda; family Hyalellidae; genus Hyalella; species Hyalella azteca. The sequence goes on along the minus strand of NW_025936815.1, from coordinate 1,016,807 downwards.
TCATGGCGTATGGGAAAACATGCAAACACTGTCTTCAGATTTGACACACTTGCACATTTTGCTTTTGGGGCCGCATTTGTGGTCAGGTTTTGTGAGTTGTTGTGACGCGGTAAGCTTGACAAGCTTGACAAGCCTGGCAAGCTTGACAAGCCTAGAAAGCTTGGCAAGCCTGGAAAGCTTGGAAAGCTTGGCAAGCCCGGCAAGCTTGACAAGCCCGGCAAGCTTGACAAGCTTGACAAGCCCGGCAAGCTTGACAAGCCTGGACAAGCCCGGCAAGCTTGACAAGCTTGGCAAGCCCGGCAAACTTGGCAAGCTTGACAAGCTTGACAAGCCCGGCAAGCTTGACAAGCTTGACAAGCCCGGCAAGCTTGGCAAGCCTGACAAGTCTCTGACAGGAGAGTCTCGCTTTGCCAGCACCTGCAAACATCACTAGGAAATTTCCACCTACTGAGAAAAATACCATTCAAGATGAGCTAGGTCGTTTTAAGGTAAATAACATAACAGACAAAATCTCGCACTGAATTTCTCGCACATTCGTGAGATCCGTGTAAAATATCAACGATTAAGTTATTCATTGTATTAGTTAGAGAAAATATTTGACTATTCACTGCACACTTTTTTAAATTGATGGCGGGATTGGTAATTTCTTACCTAATTCCTGTAGATTATGTTCGCTCTCTCTGCGACGTTTCTGTAGAGCAGCAATTCTCTGCCGAGTAATATAATATCATGGCTATAAATCCTATTTCCAATACATCGCAAAGACTCAGGCACCTGCTCCTGCTTGCTGCGCTCGGTCGTGAGGTGCTGCGTGTGGAGGCAGCGCAGCGCCGTCTTCAGCGCCGTTATGTCGCCGTCGCCGGCGCTCGCCGCCGACCTCAGGGCCGCCAACCTCGTCTCCAGAGCTCGCAACGAACGACATGTCTCCGTTTCTGTGTTATTTGCTCATGAATATCTAATATGAGCATGCAATAAATATATATAGATATAAACGAATTAACACAGAGTGTACCATGATTTATAATATCGAATGATTTATCTAATTTTTCGGATTTGGATCTTTTTATAGCAGATGTTCAGCAAGAGAATCTAAAATTTGTACTTGTATATCAAGTTCAAAAGTTTTAAGGCATGCAATTGCACGCATGACATAAAAATAAACGTAACAGCATGCTCCTAAATATGATATTACTTTCAATATGTAATTCCAAATAATTATTTTGAAACAGAACTTTGTCTTGCGGTTATTGCATTTCATTTCGTTCACTTTGGTTTTAACCGAGTCACACATTTATCACTGATTGCATCAGAAATCGAATTACTAGACCCTCCAGGGAATTGGGAGCGTCTGGGATTCAATATTGTCAATCAATATATCATTAATATAAATACGATTTAAAAAATTCCATATTCTCATATTTTAGCCTGAGAAGGAAACTAAAATCGGCCATCAATATTCTTACGTGTTCTGTAAGCTGATATAATATGAACTTTACATCAATAACTTTGACGATGTTCGTAAACGAAAACTTCACAATATCGTCAAAAGCAAAAATAATTTCAATTGTCGACATCAATTATTAAGCAGCAATACCAGCATGTTCTAGTCGTTCATAATTGCTGGCTATACATCGTGTCACCAACACGACGCAATATGCGCCTAAGCGCTGTTCACATAACAGCCAGTTAACGCATGGTGACCCAGCATAAGCATGGCCTTACTACACCGCAGTATATTGCTTAATGATTTATACTGTTATTTGAACGTCGAGTGTACATGTTGAACTTTAAAATTCTTGATTTAATTAGAGAAGAAATATGTAATGTTGATCAAAACTCTCGCTTGCTTACATCAGTTTGTTTTGCAATTACGAGTATTGACAATATAAGAAACTCCAGTTTTGAACCTTGTAGATAGAAAAAACTATAGCAGAATTTTCTAAGAAGGAAATTGTTTCGTATAATACATGAGTAACTGCTGAACAGAACACGGGTAGAGTGAATGTTCTTCATGCAATGCAAGATTTGGAGGCAGAGAGTAGAGTGAATGCTCCTAATAAGCTGCAGGATATGGAGGGCAGAGAGTAGAGTGAATGCTCCTAATAAGCTACAGGACATGGAGGGCGGAGAAGAGGCTGGATGTACAGAGCAGCAGGCTATCACTAAGATGTAGGCCGTGGAGGCCTGGGTCTCTGAAGGAAGCAATCTCGACAGAGCGCTCGTGTTTACAGGCTCGTCTAATTACCAGCATTCATTAACATCTTATTGAAAAGCGGCAGCTTTATCCCAATGATTCACGTCCGCGCTCTCAAAATGTCCTAATTACTTCTTGTTATGCCGGAAAATATTGCCTTAATCGTAACAATTTTCCACGAAAATCCATCAAGCGACGCATTATATCTCAGAACTATTTGTGAGGGAAATAAAAACCAACCTACATATTACTTCCTTCAATAGCGTAGTTTCTCGTTTTTATATTATTACGTGAATATATACTCGTGTCTTTTACCTATAAATGCAGTCTTCCGTTGTTGAATTTTTTCAGCGATGAGTTTGTTGCACCGCTTCAAGTAGCGCTTTTGAATTAATATCAAATATCTCCCGTAACCTATACCAATGAAAGTTGATATAGGTTACGACACTCTCTGGTCTTCAATGAAACCTGCATCAATAAAAGTGGATAAATAATCGAAAATTTGGGAATATTTTGCACGGTAACCTCTTTTGTTAGCCTCCTGCAGCGCTGCACGCAGTTGCTGCAGCTGTTCTTGCACCTCCTGCTTGTTGGCGTCAGCATCGGCACGCTCTGCACGCACTTCCTGTCGCCTCACTTTCGTCTGTTCCAGCTGAATCTGCACGCTCGAGAAACCACGTACGAGTCTTAGATGAAATAATACAATTAATTCAACCATGGGTACGAGTAGTAACATAATTGCATTAACATTACATAACGATTGTCGTGATATAATTTCGTTATGTCGTGCAGAGCAGCTTGAAAAAGGCCACCATGTGCTTCCGATTATATTTACTTTAGTTCACGATCGATTGTTCTCATTTATAGGCATTTTCCTAACTTTTAAACTGAATCATTTACACAGTCAAATGTTAATTAAATATGTTTTTAACTAATAAATGAATCTTATTGAAGAATACTACCAGTCAGGTGAAAGCACGCGAAGTCTAGAATACAGAACTTAATTTTAACGTGTTTCGTATGTATCATGAATAAACTGATTACTTTAAGAAATGTATTCGTATAAGGTTCCCTATATATATTTTTATATATCAAAGTCAAATTTTATTTTATGATGCCTGATAAACCTAACCGCAGCATGAACAACTAGTCAATTAATTTGAAATTAGTTTGATAATTTCAAATTAATATGAATAAAAATCAAAAGTACCAAAATTGTAACTGCACTTGATAATTTCAAATGAATATGAATATTAATCAAAAGTGCTAAAATCTTACCTGCACTCTCGCTACTCGCTCCTGCACCGCAAGCAATTGCACGCCAGCCAGTGTCTGCTCCTCCAATAGCCTCTTGCTTTCTGCTTCCTGCAATTAGAGTAAACATTTATTATCAGCCAAAAAAACTTAATTTACGTAGTAAAATTTATTGGCTCGGAAATTCACAGTAATTAAAGGGTCACTTCATTTGCCATGTGATTTTATTATATATTTGAAATTTTTCTGTGTATGTTTGAAACCTGATGCTGCTAAAATATATAAATTATTTAAGCATGGATCTTTGATAAATATCATGTCGAAACATTAACTGGACCTGAAATTCAATATTCAATGGAATCTGAAAACCTTGAAAACCTTTTGGGATGAAATGTAGTTTAGTAATAAATTTGATCTCTAATTCGTGAAGTTTACATCTTATTCGTAATGCAAAAGTATATATAATATAATTTTCAAAATCAGCATTTACATGAGATTTCTAATCTAGATTTGGCGTGAAAGAGGCCTTTCATAAATCAACCCAACTTGAGATCGAAAATCATTAGGAAACTATAGTAAAATAGACTAAGCGAAATGGGATTATTGTAAACAGTACTTGGGGGGCGATAGAATAACGGGAAACAGGTGTTTATACTCCTAGTTTACTTTTAGTATTCTATTGTACTAGGTTATTATTTATTTGGGAAAGTCTGTTCGTTTGTGTTTTCCTTCCTTTGAAGCCTATCGCGATGAATAAATAGAAGTTATTTAAGCGTGTATACACAGTATTTGTCATAAATTGCTAGATATGTCATATTTTGACGTGCACAAATGAGGGTATGACATATTCCACGCGTCATAATCTAAAGCATAGCACGTAATTTTTACAAGAGCAATCGAATATCATAATAAGAGGCGGCATGAAAATCGTAGCAATTTTTACCAAATTATTTGCTATCACGCTTTGAAATACTATGGTTATTTTAAATTGTTATCTACATTCATATGATTATAAATGATGTTTTTGGAAGATTAATGACTTCAAACGAACTATCTGTCCATTCATGTGATAACATTTAAATTTTAGAACATAGAGATTAGTCGAGATTATATTTATGGTAATTGTATCGTAGTTAGGATTAATGAGGATGTCTAAGTAAAAAATAAATTGAAATATTTCTCTATAAATGACAAAAAAATTAATTATAAATTTACATCACTTCACTTTATACTTCTAAAGAATTCTTTAAATATTTGCAAAGTCACACATTTCTAATGTAAAAATTATCTGACATTGCAGGTCTTATAATTTTTGTTATGAATCGACAAACAACAAGTGTACCATAAGGTAATTTACTTGAATGACACACTAAAGGGTATGAATATCTCGTTGGATAAAAACTTCTTAAATTTAAAGAGTCGAAGTTAACTATATTTACGGTATGCTATCCAAAATTTGTCAGTAACAGAACGCAGAAAACTTTCGAAATTGCCCATTTATGGTCAAGTTACTTAGAGTTTTCGTACGACTTTCCATCCACTCCCTCCCCAAATATGGGGAAATCTCCAATACAAGGAGTTTGAGGGTACAAGTTCCCCATAGGGCCGTTTTGTCTTATACAAAAACTTAGGAAAGACACGCTTATCGTGCAGCAGGTCTCGGTTACTTAGTCCAGAGAAGCTCTTGAAGTTCTCATGAATGGTGGAAGTTTGCGACTAGGAGTCGTTACAAGCAACCCTGACGACCAGACCAAGCTCAGGGGAATGCATGCCACATGCAAGGTGGTGCTGAACACCGCGCTTTGTGGACATAGAATTACTCCACAATAAAAGTCTCTTAAAGAAATATAATACAATAAAAACAATATAAATGTTCGATCAACATAAGGAATTCAAGCTGCAAATTCAGAGTCTTGGCACGCACCTACAATTAAGAGAATCAATGCTCCAAAAGGGCATGCTAATGATCAGCGTTTCCAATAGTGATCTAGAAAAAAGTTTAAAAAGTTAATCATTCCCATCCTTGCTCCATAATAACGGCTTGTGCTTGTTCAACATTTCTTCCATGTTCCCAAAAGGAGCCCAATACTTGTTCAAAATTTCTATTCGTGATTCAAAAGAAAGATCTGCACCCGAACAACCTGCGGGCTAGAGGAATTCCAAAATATTAATACTGTAACTGTACTTACGGGTTTCAAATTTGGCCACAAAAACAACCTCAACATGCAAAAAGAGCTCTCAATAGTCGAAAGAACGTCTAATAAATATTCGATGCGTGTGTTTGTATTAATCCAAAATAGTATTTATTTTATTTTTTGAAATTCTTCCATAAAGCCGTAAATTATACGCAGTTGAGAGCATAAAATATTTACGAAACTATACATTTGTACGTCAGAAGGGCTAATAGTTTAACCAATTCTGTAGTTAATAGATTTGAGTGAAAACGTTAAACTTGAGGCAAACACAACTATAGCATTTAGATGAATAAAATCGTTCATGATTGAGAAATTCAATCAAAATACTGTTATAATTTCAAGACAATTTAGTGAGGCAAACACAACTTCAGCATTTAGATGAATAAAATCGTTAATAATTGAGAAATTCAATCAATATACAGTTATAATTTCAAGACAATTTAGTGAGACAAACATAACTATGGCATTTAGATAAATAAATTCTCTAATAATTGAAAAATTTAATCAATATACAGTTATAAATTCAAGACAATTTAGTGAGGCATTTTTTTTTCTCCGTTGATGGCGTCATATTTTAAGAGGCACGCCTCTTGCACTCAAAAAAAATGTGTCAGAGTTTGTCCAAGTAGTGATGCACTTTTTTTTCTCATGTGCGATTCATCCTCATTCAGTTTGGACCGGCAGAAGAGCGTATCAGTGCTATGTGCAGAGAGTGTGAAGCAGTAGCAAATAGTGAAATATTGTCACTATTTAGGCAAAATTATCCATTCGATATTTTGAGTGCGCTACTGTGTCTCGCGACGTAAACTTTGCTAAAAAAGGCGATTAAAAACATATATGATACAGTAACCTTTGAACACGTGTAAAAATGATAATATTACTTGCGGAATATAACAAATGCTGAAACATTACATTTTCTTTCAATAAAAGGAAGCAATGTACAAATAATAAGGCTAGCAATTATACATCGTTATGGATTGCACCAGCGGTTTTTGGGGGTTTACCGGAAAAAAAAACAGAGAGGAGTCAGCTAGCTATGAAGTAAACAGTAAGTTTGGCTGGTCGCCTGTTGAAGATTTTACGAAGAAAAGCTTAGTATTGCAATTGGTTATCATTTTAACGTATATGAAATAGTACCACAGGTATAAAATTTAATATAGATAATACGATATAAAATCAATTAAAAATGTTTTATAGTCAATTTTCTATCACTCATTTTAATAGTTTTATACATCTAAACCTGTATTGCAAAGGCCAAAGTAACACTACTCTTCATGTCAGCACCCAAATAAAAGGATCTAATTAATGCTCCTATAAGATATAATGAAGGAGTTATTAATCTCAATAGAGCTAAGCTCTCATCCCTTACATCCGTGAGAAACATGCAGTATGTTAAGACCTACTCTCGTACGGAACCCAGCATGGTCTCTTCATTTAAATTATATGAAGATCTCTCTGGCTGAATATTGTATCATTCACCGATATGAAACATTATGAATGGATATATTTTTAACGAAATTAGTTTAATTAGAATAAATTTTTGTGCAAGGTAAAATTAAAATTAAGATACTATAATAAAATTTTCTGAACACATGAAATTTTTGGGTTAAAGACAGACCAAAAACACTATTTGCACAGTGTGGTTGGAAATACTGCTCCACGGGGAAATTGATCCACGCATTTATTTCTGTGAAGTACAACTTGAGCTACAAATCGCAGGCATTAGAGGAACTGCCGGTGTTTTAGGGTCTCCTATTAAAGAGGCTGCTAATTTAGCGTGACTTGGATTAGTGGACATCGCACTTCGTGAAGAAATTTTGGCGCTTTCTGTAAACTTCCTCCTTTCCTTAAAACCTCATCCTTCCATCTTTCAACTCGTGTAAATAGGCCTATAACCTGCATCGTGTAAGAGACAAGCAAACCCGAGAAATTGTAAGCAGGATACTCGAGTAAAGCGATTACATGCAAACTGATTTTAAGGAAGTAAAATAATAATTTTTATTGTATTCATTTGGTGAAATTAAGCTAATTCTTATTTATATTTTATTTCACACGTTTAATTTTTTATGCTTTATATACCACCGATGTTAAAAAGGTAATTTTCTAAAACTCTTTATTGATATTTACCGATTAAATTATGAAATTTGCTGCAGAAATGACTATGTAACAAATACAGAGCGTCCTATATCTTGCCTCGAGGGCTCGCACGTCAACTGCAGCCTCGTTTAGAGCGCCAGCCAATCTTTAGTTGTTTTGTTCCAAGTTTTATCAGGAGCCACCAACGCTGCAACAACTCGCACCGAGTCCGGCGATTGCTTCTAACGATTCCTACATCAAAGTTTTCCGATAAATTTACCAAAGGAGTTTTGCTGAGTATAGACTATAGACAATTGCGTAACTTCAATTTATCTTCAGCTTAGTGAGATTATTTGTCTATGTTATTCGAATTCAGTTCAGTTTATTATAAGTTTTTATACTTTGAGAGAATTTGCTCTGTTGATATCTTGAAATATTATCTATTTTATACAATTTTAGTTTACTTTAAAATCAGTTTTTTTCAACCCGAGAGTATATGTTGCATTGCCATCCTATAATCTCAATTATCTCATTTATATTATCAAATTTTAATGAGTTTAATCTTAGTTTTAATTAGTTTCTGTCAGTTTAGTATAATCAATCATGCTTGAAAGTTATAAGGCTAGGGTAAAGGATCAAGTAGTCGCTCGATCACTAGATTAAATGAGTGAAAGATTTTTAAAAACAAATAAATGCTGCTATTTTGCAACTGAAAAAATTTGATATCACAAAGCAAGTTGAGAAGTTTAGAACAATGTCGATTGCAATTTCATTCTTCAATCAGTTTGTCAATTTTACCAGGCTTCTTTTTGAATGGAAGTCATGCTTAAAAATATTGGGTCTATGGCTATGGGGCATACAATATCCTCATTCTACTGAATGACCAAAGAAGCTTAGGTTCAGATCATGATTTTTTTTTCGAAATCATGTAAACGATTTTTTTTAATCCTGTAATTATTATTTTTGGGACCTGTGGGAGATTCACAATTTTTCTCGGCGTCCTGAGGTCGGTTGGTGCCAATTGGTCGTCCCAAGTGAAGAGCTATAGCGTGTGGCCTTTATTAGGTGGAAGTTTATTCGAGCTTTGAGAATTAATTTAGATTATACACAGTAATTATTTCCCTAAAGTTAGATGGGCTGACACTCTTGCGTTTTCAGTCAAGGAGTATCGAAGTTATATTTCTATTGTTTAACAACATCGCTCATGTCTTTTTAGAATTCAATTCGGTACTTGAATTTGTCGGTCAAAGAAAGTACTTTAATTTGTCAATATTTTACGTAAACACTAATCAGTGGCTCATCGGATTGGCGGGTTGGGTAGCGAAACCTACAAGTATTAGTGGCTGTGGTGTAAAAGAAATGTTTCGTCGCGTCACTTAGCGAACTCTCAACCCTCTACCGCCATATGTCACTCTTCGGGAACCAACTTCCAACTTGAATTTTACGTAAACTATTGAGTGTAGCAACCTGAGGACAGAGAACCTTTTAAAATTGTCTTAAGTGGCGGCCACCATCAGTGTAAGTCATTTTGCGCTCATTAGAACGTATCCTTTTTGGGAAGTAAACTTGTGACAATATTGCATAGGTTATTCATCTCAGGCGGTAGAGGGTTAAAAGTAAGGGTACGATTGTTGTCAAAAATTGCGCTACACTAATCAATAGTTATTTCTGATCTGTTGCTTTAGGCTCAATTTAACTCTGTGTGTTTGCAGTGAGCGTCGATGACATTCGGTTACTAGGGACCATGCTCAACCATGAATCTCCAGAGCAAGTTATTATTTATTGATGTTGCCTCGCCGCGGCGTTCGGTGGAATAACGAGGTGTTATTGGTCCTCCTGGGCCGTACTATCGAAAATATCTGAGAGTTTTATCTTCGCCAGCCATTTACTGGAGTCTTTTCACGCTAAACCCACAAATCACAGATGAGGAATCGTCCGCTACATATACTAAGGCCGCTTCGTTTACTTAGGCCGCTCCGTGTACTTAGGCCGCTACGTGCACTTAGGCCGCTACATGCACTTGGGCCGCTGCGCGCACTTAATCTTCTACGTGTATTTAAACCGCTACGTGTACTCAGGCCGCTACGTGTATTAATTAGACTGATGCGTGTACTTAAGCCAGTTCTGATAGTACGGCTCCAGCTGGTAGAAGGGTTATGATGCGATATCTTCCCCAAACTATAAATCATCTGCTAAGAATAAGTCGGGACTTTATTTATCATTGTATATATGACATGTAGTTCTCACTAATTGCATTCGTTTAAGAATGACGCTTAAAACATCGATTGTGTACGAGGTCGATGCTATCATAAAGCTTATTTTTTTGAAATATTTTTGTATGAATTTTGTGGCTTTATTTTGATTGGATTTATGAGGAAACCTGCAAAGCATTTAAGCTTTTCCCACTGAAGGCATAGTAGGCGAGCAATTCCGGGTGATAGGCCACTAGCAAAGGAAAATTTGAAGCATTGAATCTTGGTAAAAATAATTGATTTTAGATATTAATGTTGAGAAAACAGATTAATTAAATTTATTACCACAAGATAAATGTATACATTGTTAATAATACATACAATAAATTTTCAATTAAAAGTAGACTGGAGAACTAAACCAATATATCCAGATAAAATCAACTGTCAAATGAAATATTTGGCCATAGCTGAGTGTAACTTTCGATGAATGCAAAGCTGAAGCTTCTAAGGCGGCATCGCGTAAATAGCGCTTAGCGTAAATTTAAAATTTTTAACCTGTAATATGATATATATGAATTTTTAACCTATAATATAATATGTATACATTTTTAAACTGTAATATAATATATATACATATAAATTTGTAACCTGTAATATAATATATATTATAACTTGAATTAGAAAATTGTGATGAAACTTACGTTTTGCCTGAGCAGCAGCGAGAGTTGTTGTTGCTGGAGCAGCAGCTTGCTGCGTCTGGCGGCGATGAGAGGAGCCAGGAGAGGATGGTGGGCACCGAGGCGGTCCAGCGCTGCTGCGACTGTTCATACAACATTGGGGTTTTATATTATATGTTTTGATCAAATGCTTTTATACCTGAGAAATTTCATAACTTTATTCTTCCATCTATTCGTGTTAATGTGTCGCTTGTGTAATTCTTATTCTGTATTGAGAGATTATCAAATAATATCAATATCTAAGTTGTAGATCTTTATAAATGGAAAGCATTCTGAAGTAAAATTAAAAAGGGTCAGGTTTAGCGCTATGGGGAAAGTAATAGTAACAAATCGATCTTAATGTAATGTTTACATGCTAAAAAGTCGAAAAAGTTTTGTGGCTTCAGCTGTAAAATATGTTATTGAACACAACGAGTATTCCTAGAGGAGAGTAAACAAATGTCTAAATATAATTATCATTATTTTAAGTTTGTATCAATGGATGCATTTTAATTCTATTTGTCACGTTGAAATGCATCTGATCACATTAAAGTTTTAAGGAATAAGAATTTGTTTACGTTAGAGGTAAGAATAGCTTCATACTGTGAACGAACTCGAAAAAGATTTCATGTTCATAATCCACTGGTTGGCTTCTCATGTAACATTAAATAATCACTTCTCTCAGATTTGAAACATATTACTACGATTTTCAAAGTTTATTTGGTCTGTTACTTGGATAAAAATTACGCCGAATAAGATTACGTAAATTTGACCAATAATAATCAGCGTCAATGAAAAAAACAAATATGAGAAGAATAGGAGATTGCCAGCTGCGAACTCTAGAATTTTCAGTAAAATATTTTCAGTTGCACGGGCATGACTCCATGCATTATCAAATCTTTATGTTTTTATATTATAATGCTGAATTAATTGAAAATACCAATTTATGCGACTGCAGGAACTTTCTCCCACTCTAGCGGCGAATTAAATGATTGTTTGCTTAATACGGTTTGACGTCATATTAAGTATTTATTTTCTCAATGGAAATAAGAACTGTTTATTCTGGATTTGTTTTGATCAGATTTCAACTCATCGAACGTAAAAGCTGATTGCATTTTGATTCCCCCTTAAAATTTTTATTCCGTTCAAACGCTAGAAGTTGGGTTTTATGGTTTCTCTATTGATTTTGGAAACATTAAATTTGGTTTTAGATGTAAAGTAAATCCCACTTGAGAACTTCAATTTTAAGAATTTACGAAAATTAGATTTAAAATCTCTGTCGGTTCGTAATTATTTTCATTCCATTTGCGTAGCTTTGACAAATTCGATCTGTTTAGATAATCATCCTTTATTTCATAGCGGTAGTAAACAAAAGAGATGATTGTGACCGTACACTCACTTCTTTTGTGCCGTTTATTTCCTTCGTCTTCCTCTTCATCCGTGTTGCTTTCTTCACTGTCACCGTGTCCCTCATCCTCACTCTCATCACCCGGTCTTCTGTTATCCTGCCCTTCATTACCTTTTTGCTTATTTCCTTCATCCTCTCTATCGTTTAAAATTTCATTCAAAAAGAGACTATGATCAATTTCGGCAAATTTATTCGCTTGCTCGGTATCGCCTGCTTCTACGGGATCTCCACCAAATATATCACCAGGAAATTCTACGTTCTGATCCTTATTTATTTTGCGATTTAATTGATTAATGCTGATGTTTCCAACAGGGGCAGAGTCGTCAGTTTTTCCCTCGTCGGTTGCGATTAATTTACTTTCCTCCAGTGCGTTCTCTTGGAACATTTCCTCATCTTCATCAATGCCGCTTATAGGCGAGAAGAATCTTTTTGAAAACAATGACACGTTTCTTTGGCTTGAAGTTTTGCTATTTAAAATTGTTCTCGAGTCTGGAATACCTAAATTATTTTCTCTTGGTTGCACTCCAAATTTGCCAGAGAGAGACTCTATGCGATCAATCTGTTCGGAAAAGTTTTCAACTAACGATACAAAACCTTCGAGCTCTTTACCATCGATGGTTTGAGTTATTTCATTAATGTTTCTGGTATTTGAGTCAGTAGCTGCAATTTCTGGATGATCCGAGAGTAGTTTATTTTCAGCCAACTTATTTCGATTTCCACCAGCTGCACTTCCAGCTCCACCAGCTTCAATTGAAGTTAATTCACCTCCCAGTTTATTAATTCGAGCAACATTTGTGTCAATTTCATCATATTTGTTTCCAATATGGTCAGCTTTTCCTGAATTTTCAGTTTCTGAGATATCACTGTCATCAGAATCAATGCCGGTCCCGTTTTGTTCACGGAACCACTGTCTCAGAAACTGATCATACTGATCATCATAGACTTTCTCACTGTCGTCTGACTCAGCTCCCTGAGCGTCCTGCTTGACACACACACTGACTCCTGCTGGCATGTCATCTTGAGATATTGGAAACTTCTTGTCACATTCTTGTCTCGACGGATCCTTCAGGTCCTCATCCGCAATTGGTTCTATGGAATCCGGCGACTCATTTCCCCAAATTTTTGCTCCTCGCTGGGGCAGCGTGTGGGAAGTGTCTCCTGCATGTGGAGTATCAGACAAAAGAATAACATCACTTACTATATTTCCGGTCTCCCCTTCTCCCACATCAACTGCAACAGAAGAATTATCTTCAGAATTTTCTGCTCCTGTTGCTTTGAGATTGTCCTCCATGATATAGCAGTTCTTCTATATTTTAATTTTTTTTGAGTTCCTTTTCTGTGGGGAAAAAATAAATAGGTTATTTTCTGAGTACCCTTTCCCTTATCACTAAAGCCTCTTCCTCGTGATTCGTAGCAATCTTTAACAGAGATACTAAAGAATTGACATACAAATTTTTTTACATGTCATCATTAAAACAATGAACTGTTGGAGACTCACAGCTCTACGCCATTTATTATAAGATCTTACAGCGCTCATACCTCTTGGAATAATGAATGTTCAAATAATAGCAAAAGATCCCTCAACAATAAGTAAACATCGTAAACAACAATTTTTCCTTTAGTGGAAAAAGCTGATGGAAATAAATTATCATTCGCCATCATGTTCCTCTTCAATTTAAGTACATATTTTCGTTGAACCCCTCAGGTTGTATAACAGGTCGTTTAGTTCCTAGCTAATGTCCCAGTGGTTCACACTTGAGTACAGAGTTAACTTCAATTTATTTATGCCACCCATTTTTTGTGTAAAACGAATATAATAAACGCATTCGCAGTGAAAAAACATCCACAATAAGCAGTGAAACATATTTATAGTGAAAAACATTCATAATATATGGGGCTACGTATTCATAGTGAAAAGCATTCGTAATATATAGTGCAACATATTCATATTGAAAAACATTTATAATGTATAGTGCAACATATTCTTAGCATCGTATTCACCAATGCATTCCCGCTGTACTAAATCACATTCTGGCACACTAACAATATTTCCAGCCTAAGATCGGGAAGTAGACGGCTACGGCTCAGAACGCAGCATTTGTCCGAGCTTCGTGATGAATGCGTTGCGTCTAAAAGTCAACAGGGGCTGCTACTAACTCCTATTGATGGAGCGTCTCTTAATGCATGCAGACTTGGCTTGACATGCAAAGCGAACTTGAAGAATCGATACCATTGGTCCGCCTAAAATTTAGACGCTTTCTTCTGCCGTTTCACCGTGTGGGCGGCGAGAAATTGTGCTCTCACATTAACTGAATAAATTTCATTTAGTGAGAAAAAGACGCATGGTAAGTATTACACCGACTTGAATAGAATTACAAGCAAATTGACCACTTACGCTGTGACTAAAAGTTAGTTCGTTAAAGAAAGTTTTGAAGAGCAACGCACATTATTAGCCCGAACTATCACGTGCATTCTTCCGATGGTCAGTTCCTTGTACGGAGATCGAGTGAGCTTGAGATTGTAAGGATTTTCAAAGCTTTTTGGCTCAGGGTAAAAACCGTCCGTCCCCAAGCTAAGTGAACTAGCGCATTGACAATTTATTTACTTTGAATGTCAAAATAACTCTGCAAGTGAATGAGATAACAATCTGAATTTCAATGTGAGCATCATTTTTGTATTTGCAATCCGTACACGTAGCTAACGTGATTTCAAGCAATCAGCTGCTTCTTTTACTGAACAAATAAATGTGCGCATAAGCATGTTGATGTTGCGTGCAATTTATAAGTTTATTCAACTCTAAAGTTTTTTACTATTCACACCTCATCAACCGAAGCATTGGGTATTTCCAAATCGGCCTCATTTCAGAAACCCTTAAAAACTCAACTATCAACCCCAAAATAATCAATTACAGTCACAATTCAAAGACTTTGAAGAGAACGTCACACTCTGTTTCCAATGTTGATGCAAGTTAATCTTTCACCGTTTTCTCAAGCAAGACTTAGTGCCTATGATTAAATTGCTTGTTAGGTCCGACTGTCGGCCATTCATCGAGCACCTTAAACCCCCCGTTGTTTTTTAACCTGCGCAGAAACAGATTTTGCAGGATTGTGTTAAAGATCGAGCTTAGGCGAACACAGACAGGAACGTTGGTAGCAAAGCTCACTACGAATTTTGAAGCAGAGATAAAATGGCAGATTTTGAAGTAGAGATTAAATAGAAGAGATTGAAATAGAGATTAAATTGCAGGAATGCAAAATGAACAAGCACTGGGATACATAATTGAAATAATTGCTCGGGCTTATAATTGCTCCATGGATGTGATGACTCGGTCCAACCTCTGTTTAATAACATTAAATTAGCTATTTAAAGATTTATTTACAAGCCGAGCTTCAAAATGTAATGCCTTTAGTAATGAGCTACAGCAGCCACAACTCAGGCGTTGCCAACACGAGGACGCCGTTGTGTCAACTGTTGCCATGACGACGCAATCAGCGACGCGTTGCTATGGCGTCAACTTACCGACAGGATTTTAAACCTAAAGTACGCGTTATATTGTTAAGCAAAGTCGCATGTAGAAACATTCTTATTTATTTCAGTAATAAGTAAACTATTCGCAAATATAAGGATACTTCATGAGCTAAAAATAAAAATGTTCGTAGACTATGGCGATGGAAATGCGTAAAAATTGAATAGATTTATACCGTTAACATTTCATAAAAAATGTTCCTGTTGTGGCATTCATCATAAGTTAGTTTTAATAACAGCTATTCACAAAGAAACTTAGGAAGTTTTAAAATTGAATTTTTACATAGACGTATCATGCATATTACATCATGCAACAAAACGAAACCGTAGTTTGCTCCATGAGCTGTTGCAGCAAAGCAATCATACTTTTTTCATCATACATGTACATACATTAGTAGAATATGTAGAATGAGCTTCTTATGGAAGCAATAGCAAATTATTTTTCAAAATACGAAATTATTTATATTTATTTTTGAAATACCATTTTTAATCATGTTCAATTGCACTTTTCATAGATTTCGGCCTAATTTCTCCCCTATTGCTTATAAATCGCTGCACAACGCGGTTCTGTTACGAAACAATTCAAACACAGTGAAACTCTTGCCTCTATGAAATAATGTTAAAACAATGTTGATTACCAGTTGAATTTGTATAGAAAACTATGATTACGAGTTTATTCTGTTAAATGAACGTTTAATCAATGTTATTTAAACGCCAAATCTCTTTTGGTTGATATATATTGAGCGCTAAGTTCCCGGATGCAGTGGAAAATCCGGCAGCCCGGAGTGAGTCGCGCAGAGGCCGCGCTAGAGATCCGGTGTCATAGTCTCTGTGCTCTGAAACTCAACTCTCTAGCGCGCAACCTTTATGACTTTATTTCATGGCTATTAAATTCCGTGTTAATTGGTAATTTATGCTTGATTAATCGATAAGAAATGGTGCGACACTATGGCACATGTAATATTTTAGAAATCGGTATACATGAATATGTATACCGATTTCTCTCGTTCGACAGAAGTCACATGTAATTATAATTGGGTGGTCAGTAATAGTTTGTCACATAAATAATTCGACATTAAGGTCTGCCATCCATCGAACACGGAGGATTCTGAAGATGGTGTGTAAATTAAATAATATTGTGCACAAAGTTCTTCAGAAAAATGATATGAATTTTCCTAACAGCATCAAACAAAATGAGATTTAACGTGATTCCAGTCCAAGATAAGATTAATGTCTGCGCGTCTTTATCTGTTGAGAAGGCCGATGCATAATACCATGATATTAATTCTTATTTTTTATGTTAGATTGTAGATTATAACGAAAGAAAATGATCGTTTATAAAAATAATAAAAATAGGCAAAAGAACGCTAACCTTGTGGCACGCCGCTGCGCCCTGATGCCCAGTCTGACACGGTTCCGTTAATACTGACACGTTGTCGTCTACCTACTAGAAAATCTCTGATCCATTGGAGTACGTTTCCCTCTACTCCCAAAGACTTCACTTTGCACAAGAGCCGCTCATGCGGAACACTGTCAAGTGCGTTGGCAAAATCGAGGTACACTTCAAACGCAGGCTCCCTTTCGTCCAGCAGGCGGGTCCAATCGTTTAACGTAGAAAAGAGGTTAGGGATGAATCATCTGCCGGCAAAAAGTCGTGCTAACAGTCTAATAGGAGATGGTTAATCTACAAGTGATCGATAATTCGATCTCTCACAACATATTCCATTACTTTACAAATAACACCAGTGAGACTGATAGGACGATACTTACCGGTGCTACTCTTGTCACCTTTCTTGAACAATGGTGTCACTTGAGCTTCTTTCCAATTGACTGGCAAAGTCCCTTCGTTCAAGTTTTTTTTTAAATGCTGTCAAAAGGCCGGCCAGAACGGTTGCTAATTCTTTGAGTAATCTGGGGTGGAAGCCGTCAGGTCCACATGACTTGTAGGTATTCAGAGCGACCAGACGCTTAAGAATCTCTTCTTATCGTACTTCAAAACTTGTTAACTCCGATTACACTGGGTGCTCTTCAATAGCCGAAATACTGTTCAAGTCCTCATCTGTGAACACGCCGCTATATAACTGATTAAGAAGGTAAGCCATGCCCTCATCAGAGGATATCATTCGTTGGTCTACTTTCGAATCAGAAATGCCGTCGTTTGTTTTACACTTCGCATGAGCGTACAAAAAGGAGGCTTTGGTTTTTTTCATCTTTGGCAATATATTTTTCAAAGATTTTCACTGCGGTGCGACTGATTTTTTTAGCTTGATTTTGAGCTCATGCGTACGAGTCCTTTAATAACACTTGTAGGCTTCCTCCTTGATCTTTAGCTTAGCTATATGACCTACTCATAAACTGTGTTTTTTCACCTCAACCGAGCTTAATTTTAGGTACACACGCATCAACTGCAGACATTACCTTGTTCATGTGAAATGACCATGACTCGGCCACATTCATGTCCGTAACACAGTCCGAATTATTCGAAGCCTACAACATAGTCGCCTATTGCCAAGTTTAGACACTTACGCTTCCAAGGCAGGCGTCTTTTACAATTTTACTTACTGCATTTTATGATGGAAAATAATGCTTGGGGTGGCTTTTGCCCAGCGGAGCATCGTGACAGAGCTCATCTAACATTGATTCATCACTAGTAAACATCAGGGGCCATACTTTCAAAATTCGCTAAGTGAACGTAAGTACTTACGCTCTATTTTCTTGTCTATGATTGGTGGATTTTGCTCGAAAAGCCGTCAATGATTGGCTGATGAACTTACGATCTCTTAACTTTTTTTGAAAGTATGGGCCCAGGTTTAAAATATTGGGAATTTCTTCACCTATATAATAGGTTGGATGGTAACTTGCTGGGGCTTGCACAGACTCCGTGAACAAGAATATTAGGTGATTCCGATCTCTTGGATAGGATTCATCTACCCAATCTATTTCTGGATGGTTGAAGTCAACAACGATCAACGTGTGTGACCTACTGAAAGTCACGCTCGGTATTTAGAAATGTATGACATGTATATATACATGAAATTCATCATGAAATAACTCGATGTTTTGAAGAAATACAGTCCTGTAGACATAATTACTTACATATTTCTTAAAAATTGGAAAGAACGTCAGCCCAGAATACGACAGCAAACTCATACCTAAGGAGATGACAAAATAATAGAGAATGTAAACGGTCGGAAAATTGCAATAGTTCATGATCGATGAAGCTGTCAAAACAAAGGTGCTGGTATTCATGAATATGACAATCAATAGCGGCCGGGGTTGCTGGTTATATCGGACAATAGAATAATGGAATCATAATCGACTCTCATTTTTAGAATTTTATTTTAATTTACCCAAAGACGAAGCCTTTCCGCAGATCTTATCAAAGCAATTCAACGATGAATGGTTTCCATTCATCTTTTGTTGCGTGAATCACGTGATGTCTGGCCACAATCAAAGGATGTTAAACGAACAGAACAGGAACAGCGACCAGCACGAATAATCGAAAAACTAATGAGACGCCATCTGAAAAGTGTTTTGCAATAACAGAAAAAGAAAGACAAATATTAGCAAAGTAGTATAGAGTGGATAAGATGAAAAGAAAGGTATTACTTATGAAGTAATGACGCAGCATCTATTGATTAAGATCAGCGTCGATATCTTTTCGGTACGGTTATAGGTTGCAAATTGCAATATATTTTGATTGTTCGCGCTGTGATATTGTGTCTTCGTATTAGAATGTTTCTATCTAATAGCGAACATCGCGAGGAAATTGCATAGATTATAAATGGCAATCCACAGTGTAGATATTGAATGCTGTTATCATGAGAAAATTTTACTTGTATATAAAACATTACAGTTAATACTATAAATAAAAAAACAGGTGATCTTCACCGTAGCATAAAAAGTAGATACTCAGATTTCGGTAGGTAAATTACTCTTATATAAGCGGTAAATTATTTTCATATTTATCTTAGTGACAACAGCCAAAGTCAAGGATGAACGTCACCACCAAAGTGTGAACGCTGCACACATGACTTCCACTCGACTGCGTCACAGAAAAGATACGCCAGAGCTCTGAATCCAGAAAAAAACAAAGCCCTTGAGGCGCGTGCGTTTCAATTTTTGGGAGTTGGGAAATAATAAAGAATATATGGTGCGTGACGCATCAAAAGCATGACGAGCTTATGGCACAAATTAGGAACTGAAGCTCACAAAAGACCGAAATATATCTATTGCTTTGTTGTAAATTGGTAGTCGACGTTTGAACTTGCATCTTTTACACAACCGCGTAAACAATCCAAAACGAATCCTTAAAGAACTTACATGATTTTATTGCACGAATTGTTGATAACACGAGCAATATGACACGATACAACAGGCGCACAGACAATATCATTAACAGCTGCAAAAAAATAAATTCTATTGCAAAAAATATAGTTCTAAATTAAGTTAATGCTCCGTTAATTTTTGCGATAAAGTTAATTGCGCAGGTTCAGAAGTCAGTTTTGGTTTTGAAATGAAGATAACTCAAAATTATGTTCTCTAAAAACCAAAAATAGAATGAAATTATTCTGATAAATCAGAATTCTTTCATGATCGCTTCAAACATGCGGAGCACTAAAACAAAATTACATCAAAAATGCACATACTAATAATGTCATTTATGATTGACGACATGGGGCCAATTTGTAAAAATAATTTTATGTACGATCAACAAAAGTAAAATTAACCAGCAAGACAATAACTGGACGTAGTACAAGGTATCAAAATAAATGCCTGCGTTAGTTCGTACGGCGAAGGGAATAATCCTGTAGCTCCCCATATATACCACATTTTAAAAATATATGGATAACATTCTCCAAATAGTGACACACTTCCTGCATGTAGAACTGATGCGTCCTTTTGCCCGGAAAAGCTCAGGAGACAGGATAGCTTACGCAGGAGCAAGAAGTACATTGCTTATGGAACAAATCTCACTTATTTTTGCGAGTGCACTTTGGGGTCGATGACGAACAGCTCATTACTGAAGTACATTACACGGCCAGCCTCACCATCTCAGTGGCCATTTGTGTGAATAATAACGCGGTCATAATTATTCACCGCTAAGCCTACAGACAAACATGCAAAATTACAGGACATGTCGCTCATTGCGATGCTAAAGCATGCGGCAGCTAACGTGGGTGAGATGAGGCGGTCTTTGCCGTCGTTCGTTGTACTGGCAAGCCTCTACTAAATGAGTTACATCGTGGGTTCAACCACGGTAATTATTTTGAAATGCATTGTCATTCAATATAACGTTTAAAGATTATTAATACTTGAAGTACCTAAAACAGTCAATCTGTGTTGCAGTCGATTGTTGAGAACTAATTGCGTAAATGAATAATTAGTTTCGTATAGAACTTTCACACTTAAGCGTGAACGCAAGATGGCAGTCTCGAGATTTTTTTCCACCGAACGTGTCAACACAAGCAAATTTTTCAGGGTAAAATGTTAACAGGAATTCCCTTAAGTGACTTTGTCGTTCTTTCGCCGCATGCATGCTAATGGACAGGCGCACGCGTATTTTTGATGCTAAAAAATCTAGACGTCATTAAGGCAAGTCATGTCGGCCGAGCTTCATTGAATAGTGTTAATACAAAATAAAAAATTTCTTAAGAGCAGTCACCTGATTTTTATGTGTCCTTAACTGAAATAAAATATCAGAATTTAAAAGATTTTATGCATAATTATATATAATAATATAATATAAAATAATAAAAATAATATAATTATAACGTAATAATATATAACATAATAGCGCCAGACTGGTTCAGAGCAAAAGTTTGAAGCATAACAGAAGAGATGAATTAGAGGCAGAAATGAATTTTTGTTAAGAATTTAGGCCCATACTTCATCCAGAGGACACAAATTTATTCCAAATACTCGAACATGAAGAAAAATTTGTTTTTCTTGTTCATTTTCCGTAGTAGGAGATGTTTTCTGAATACATTAATTTCCATTTAATTTATTGCATTTCCTTACATAGAAAAAATAACGCATGAGGCGGAAACATTTTTCGATATCACGAATAAATAAATAACATTTATAGGCGAGCTCGTCCACTCATTCTTAAAAGTAACAGGAGAAAAATATTTAATATTATGCGGGTGAAAAATGATGTAATTACGTCTTACAAAAATATGCGACTTGCAAAACGTGTTATGAACATAATCTTGTATAAACTTGTTTACGAACAAAATGGGACAAAACTGAGCGGGCTTGCTGCACGACGCTTGAATGACGTCATAATTAGCTAGAAAGCGTCTCATTAGAGCATTAATGAGCTTAATGAGAGTGAAGAGACACGCCTCGCAAACTCACAAGCCCTCAACACGGCATCTAGCACCTCTTGTTAAACTCAAACTAAGGTTATTTAAAAAGCAACCACTCAGTGACACGTTTAACTAAGAAGGCATATTGTGCGTAGAAGATTTAGAGAGTTAATTTAAAACTTGAATGCCAGCGTCACAATGGTGTTTTGAGCTCTGTAAAATTTCAGTTTGTCTTGTTGGAAGTTCATTTTAAATAATCATCATTCCAAATAATTGATATTAACTCCACTGTTTGGTATGTATTAATTAACGACAAAGAAATTTATATAAATTAACCATTCCGATAAAATATTCATAGAAGAAATCACTGTTCAAGTTCAAAACACATCAATATTGTTTGGATACTTTTTATACATCACATGTTAGTAAGTGTTTTATGAATATTTTTTTTTTTCATGCATTCTGCGACCGAGATTTATAAGCATTCGGCTGGGAACTGGCGTAGGCGTAGTGGCTACGAGGCGTGAAATGTTCGGGTTTGAATCGAGTTTCAAGTAATTCGGGTCTGATTTATTATATTATAATGCTAGCTAGTACGATATTATATTAAAAGAGTGAATACAAATTATATTGCAGATAATTCTAAACGATTCCTGAATGAATTAGTGTCAATGACTGTAATGAAAAGTTGTGTTGAACCGACGATAAAAGATACAATGAAAATAAATCGAATAATTTTTGTTAATCAATTATTAGAACTGTTGGATACCAAACCGAATTTTAAAGCCTGATATTTTGTATCCTTTATTCAAGTGTTAATTGAATAACACTGTACCAAATAAATATATGTTAGTATTTTAGCGATTTCAAACCTACAAAAACTGCCTAGCATTATGAAAACTGATGAAGTTTTAATTGCGTTTTTGGACAGATTTTGGATGCGCCTACAAGAGACACGGAGATGGTGACTCCATCAACAGCTCAACCAAACGCAGTGTCAGGAAAAAATAAGCCTTTTCTTGGCGACGACTTTTTTCTTGAGTATTTAATTACGGTAGAATTTCCTGAAGGTCTGAGTTCTCTAAGTCAGTAGGAAATCTTTGGCGCTGTCGATCCCGTCGACCGGCCAACTTCTCGTATAAAATAAAGCCCAAAATAGGCACGGTTGGGGGAAATTTCTTGAAAGTTCCTTTGAAAAATAATGCTTTTAACAAAAAGTTTTGTTGGCCGAGCTTCAACAACGAAGCTCCCACCAACCCGGAATCTTTCTCACGCGAATTTCCTTGCCTTCAAACTTCTTTTTGACAGGCAATTCTTCCTCGCGATCAGGTACTTCCGTAGAGTAACAACCGGAAGTCGTCCGTCCTAAAATCATCAACACGTTAGCATCAAGAAAATTAAATTCTTTTTACAATTTACAGATATATATGTAAATGCTGTTCCCTGGAATTTCAGACAATACAATCCTAATTAACCAATTAACTGTCAGAACATATCCGACGGAATCGAATCAACTTATGAAGCTCGATCAATGTGAATATAATATTCCCGTAGCCATTGATTTAAATCCTATGTAAACATGATTTAAAAAATCGGTGTATTGAAGACCTCAAAAATATGTTGTGCGTAATAATTTTCTAGAAAACCGTTGTTTTGATGCATTTCCAGGGATTTGTTTGACTCTTATTTGCCGCGGAGCTCCAGAAATTAGAGGTACTGGCTTCTCGAAAATATCTTGATTTGACTTAAAATTGGTCATTCTTGAGTTTTATTTCTGCCTTTGTAAAGTAAGGCTCCGCATTTCACAGCAGCAGCTATTTTTTTTCAGTTCTCGTACAATTTAGTTAGTAAAATAAATGGAAAAAATTCTGGTTGCTGCAATGGTTGTTGACTGGATATCGCTCGACAGGCATTCTTCATGAACAAGTTTGCAATAATTTTATATAATTAATTGTGTATATTTATAGGGTATGAAAATCTAGAGGTACATAATTGATGTTCAAAATAGTGCTCTTAAAATTTTCTTCTTCGGTAGAAGTTTTACGTGGAAGTGTGGAACAATAAGCTAATAATTAGATCTTGGTACCACAATAATGTCGACATGTTTGTGCACTACCAATTCTCTAATATTAAAATTTATCATTACCATTCGTAATTTTCTTATACGTAACTTTTGGAAACAAACAATTGCTTTGAATTTAAAGGCTGGGCTCTAACAATGCAGAAAAAACTTTTGTGTATATACGTATTTTCGAAGCGGCATCATGAAGTCATCCATTTTCGTCACCACAGACTGCCTGTGCAAGTCAGATCTCTTATGTGGACGTTTGGCTATAAAAACCTTCCCTTTAGACAATTTTAATATAATATCTCATGGCCATTTGTTGGCCGATGTTTGGACGTCCATACTGCGCTCATAAATTTGTAGTTGTGGACCTTGGTTGTTTTTAGTGTTCACTCCACGACGCTGGCCCAAAGAACCCGAGTTATGGGTTCTTACAGACTCTGTGTCTCATATTCGATGAAATGGCTTTCCTAAATCCCATGTCGGCTCAGACGCGGTAAACTTGGACTTGAGTGAAAAAAAAACCACAGCTTCTAAGGATGCTATTGGGCAGTGTCGTCGCAATGCTTTTTCTAATGGATCCAAGGTTTCCTTTAAAAACATAATCACGTGTCTCATTCAAAGATTATTCTATTCCAACTGAAATTATGACACAAGATTGCGAAAATAAGTCCAGGAATGAGTAGTAACTGAGACACGCAGCCATGATAATTATAAAAACTGTTACGTTGATAAGAGTTTGTGAAGATACCTCCAGCAATGGCCAGTAACTGAGACTTGCTGCACTGATCAGTATTCTGCGTTCTAGAACAAGCTGCTTTTCAGGCCCAGAAGAAAGACCCGCAGATTTTTGCAGGCTTTTTAAGACGTCAGATACATAGAAATGAGGCGACTGTGCCCTGAATTTCTACAGCCACTCGTTACATTTAGTTTTAGGCCGCTTCACAGGTTCACAGGAACCTTAAAAAATCGTATTAAATGGGATATTTGTGCTAACGTTTTCAATTCAAATTAGCATAAAAATATACCACCAAAATAAAGTAAAAAATGCTCGTTATTCCCAGAAATTCACCTAAAATGTTCCGTTGATTTAAATTGTTTGCAAATTCTCCATTCTCATAGCCAATATAGTCTACTGGAACCCCTATTTATTGATCTTTGTCAAATAGCTTTATATAATATACATATACACGGTTTTCGAACTTACACCGTAAATCAAGATATGCTCAAGCTGGATTCTTTTGCATAGATTTTCATGGACGACGATGTTGAAAAAAATTAATATTGAGATATTGCCCCATACAATATCTCAGTTGCAATTTTAGATTAATTTTGATTCACGGAAGAAAGAACGGTAAGACGTCCATATTCTTCATTTTCCGTCGACAAAAAACCCACACGATGGCAATATAAATCAAGATTAATAGAGTTTTCTGATCGAAAAACAAATGCGCAGTAACAGAAGTTGTTTCCAAGCTATTGTAGTGGGCGACTAAGACAGAACATTAACGTATTTAGTTGTACCGAAGTAACAAAAAAAAAAAACACATGCTTTGTTTGCGTTTAGGTAAACAGATATAATTATTTTATATGATAATAATATAAGATAATAATAAAATAAAATAACAGCACATCATAGTTCAATTGTAGTTGAAATGAGCAACACAAGCAATATAATAGCGCAGCATTTCTGCACTAGCGTCAATAAAAGGACAAACTAGAAATAGCAATACAGCTCAGTTTCACTGCAGTATGCAGTATAGATAAAGAGGTACTCGCATATAACAACTCGTCCCAGTTTCACTGCACTTTAGATAAAGAAGCACTCGCAAAATATCTACCCGTCCCAGTTTCACTGCAGTTTAGATAAAGAGGCACTCACAAATAACAGCTCGTCCTAGTTTCACTGGACTTTAGATAAAGAGGTACTCACAA
This sequence comes from Hyalella azteca, assembly GCF_000764305.2. Lineage (NCBI taxonomy): Eukaryota > Metazoa > Arthropoda > Malacostraca > Amphipoda > Hyalellidae > Hyalella > Hyalella azteca. Next base: position 990,936 of record NW_025936815.1, on the reverse strand, counting down.
ATAACAACCCGTCCCAGTTTCACTGCAGTTTAGATAAAGAGGCACTCACAAAATAGCATGTCCCACTTTCACTGCAGTTTAGATAAAGACCGACGCGCGCAGCTGGCAAAGTAACAGAAGTTGGCAAAGTTCAGTGTAACTGGGCAGTAATTAAGTGACTGCGAGGATGATTGACTGGCCGTGGCCCCGCTTGCATCACAATGGCCTTTCCATGGAACCCTAAAGCGCGGCTGGCTCAGCCAGCGATGAATCAAAACCAGTATTTGTGGCTGCTCATGCGAGTGAGGAGTGCAGAATGTATGGCAAAGCCTAGGCAAGACAGGATGATGGATAAGGGCTCGAGGTAAGATCGGATTTCCATAGCTAAGCAAAAAATTTCAAGTGTTTCGTAATTCGCACACATATGCCGTCGCAAAGACGCTACATATGCCTGCCATTTTTTCAATTTTTTGATAATATTTTTGCATTATTTTGCTAGATTTTACTTAAATAAATAGATATATTTATAAGACAGTTCTTTTAGAAAATTTAACAACATATTTTATTCATTGGAGAACGTATAACTATTCCGAGAGGCTCATGATTTCGACGATGAAAAACGCTCAACTAGATCTTTTCCGTTAAATATTCAATACCTTTCGTAGGCCTACGGCAAATTGAGAGAAAATACTAAAATAAACATCAAATTTTCAGCGAGTATGTTGCTCGAATTATATATATCAAAAGATGCAAAATAAAATAAATGTATTAGCAATCGTTGTCTGTTTCGTTTTTAGTTGGTCTTAATACTGTTTGGATTCTGTAAAATAAATTAAAAATTATAAATCACCTCCACAAAATGTATTGGCTTTCTTGGTAAAGATATTTGTTTGACAAAATTTATAAGGAAACAATTTGTTCGTATTAATATTATTACTTTGAATGATATCTTGAATATGCAAAATTTAATGAATATGTATACCGACCAACTCTAATGCGTTAGTTTTATTTCATTTGTAACATTAGCATGATTCGTTTTCTCTTGAAATGTACCGTTTGTGAATATGCATTCAGAAAAATAAGTGAGGCATTGTCTAGACAGCGAAGCACCTTTTGCCTTTGGGTGGTTTCATTTTGAACCTGTTTGGCCACGCAAAAAAGCGTATCAGTGCTACGTGTAGACAGTGTTTCACTATTTGGACAATATGCCCCAATCATTGTCTGAGTGTGTGACATCGCCCGATGTCGAGCCCCGAAGATGAGGCTCGCTATTGAGTTAGCGACTTTTCCACAAGTTCCAGGGGGAAAATTTTACCGGTAACGTCCACATAACACAATTTCCCCGCAAAAATGTCACGGGGGCCAGAGGGACTCGATGGGCACCGTGAATGCCACTGGGACGTCTAGTCAAAGTGCCACCAGAACAGGCATTGACGTGAATTATTGTCAGTTGATGAACTACGGTGCGAAGTTTCATTATTAATGTAATCGGGATTTTTAATTAATATTAGTACTAATATTTTGCCGTGACTTTTGCTAGGATCGTTGACTCTGGGTGATAAATTACGACTGAATAAACTTCCCATGCCATTAATTATTAGGTAAAATTTGTAAAAAAAGTAATAATATTTCGGTGAACCCGTTTTGTATAGTACAAAATGACAGGCCCCTATTGTTCTTATAAACATTATAACAATACTTCTAAAAATAACAGCATTATGATTATTTTTTCGTTCCTCCTAACGTAAAGCCCCTATAATTAGCAGGCCACTAAACTACGTAGAACAACTGGAAACAACCATTTAGAAAATAGATAAAAATTTTAGAAAGAGAGCACATTTGTGTAACAGGATTACATTCTCTACTCATTTGATGACGGCCATATATAATTTAACAAATTCAAGTCTTGCGATAAAATTACGTTCAAGTTCAAAACGAAGATTCAGAATGAGAAACATAGGCTTAATCGTGAGATCGATGGTTGAAACAATTTCAATAATTATGGCCAATACGGCCATTTCGCGAATGAAATACGCTTGAAGATGTCGCATCCCTTATTTCCCGAGAACTAACTGCGTATCTAGGGCATTAATTAGTTCTTATTGGCCGTCTATCCACAAGAGGGATACACTCAGAAAAATAAGAGATTTCGTCCAAGTAACAATGTCCTTGTATGGGCCATCGTGGAACAGTTTGTACCAGCAAAAGGGCGTATCAGTGCTACAATCATAAAGATTGTCACTATTAGGACAATTTAGCTATACTAATGTTTTTGACTGTAGGCCTTATTAAGTTTGCAGCATGCCAGGCTTAACCAGGGAATTATTCGAAATCGTAATTGATATTCTGCTGCTATTTGTAGCAAATCAGATTCTGGATTAGGCGTAATTGACTCTGGAGCTCAGCTCACGCAGTAGGCTTGTGTAACTCACACGGTATAAATATATTCATATATATACATTTTATGCGTATTAGATTAAAGGCCAGAGCATGCTTCTTATTAATACTAATCTTCTTATTCGTTTTTCAATGAGTCGAACAAAATTTCTTGCAGGCGCCTGGAGATCAAAAAGCAGATTACCAAATGACATTTTAACAGATTGCGACTTTTCGAAAATACAATTTTCATTATCAAGGTTTTGCAACACTTGAAATTGAACTTTGGAAATGACAGTAGTACAAAACAAGAGTATTGTGGTTACAATTTGAAATCTAAGTTTAAAATTACTCTGATATTAATTTCAGCGTCCGGACGAGGATTCGTTCGGGTTCGTCTTCTTCTTTAATCAAACTTGCATAAAAGAAAGCTTATGCCGAATCACACCAATATAAATATATTTGTATATTTATGTGCGATTAATGACAAGGCAATCCGTTGATTTAAATTATCTGAGTCGAACAATTCTTCAGATGACGATTGCAGAGCGAAAGGCATGTTTCAGGAAGTAATTTTAGTTTGTTAATGACGTTTCGAATGCAACAAATAATCATGTTCAGAGGCCATACTTTCAAAACTCGCTAAGTGAACGTGAGTCATTGCGCTCTATTTTCTTGTCTATGATTGGTGGATTTTGCTTGAAAGGCCGTCAATGATTGGCTGATGAACTTACGATCTCTTAACTTTTTTTGAAAGTACGGGCCCAGGTAACAAGAAGCATTAAATATTGAAATTTAATCATATTCAAGTAACAGAAAACATTAAATACTGAAATTTTGAAGGGAAGAAGTACATAATCTACGAAAATAGGATACTATAGAAACATAATTTTCGAAACAGAAAATTCACTCTGGAAACTTTTTTCTGAGTTCAGAAAAATCAGACTAAAATTTTAATCTAAATAAGGATACCGTCATCTATGGCTAGTTTGAGTATGCAACCAATTCAAAACGATAAATTTTTTAATGTTATAATTATTTTTAAGACCCCTTATTCGGGATTGATCCTTATATTTGCCGGAATACAGCTACAGACGCAGCCTGTCACTGCTGCATGCTGTTTGCCTCATCAGCGCTTGAGGAATGTGGCTTATGTCTGTGTGCAGACTCTGCAGGATCTGTGTGCAGACTGCAGGATCTGTGTACAGACTCTGCAGGATCTGTGTTCAGACCCTGCAGGATCTGTGTGCAGACCCTGCAGGATCTGTGTGCAGACTCCGCAGGATCTGTGTGCAGACTCTGCAGGATCTGTGTGCAGACTCTGCAGGATCTGTGTGCAGACCCTGCAGTATCTGTGTGCAGACCCTGCAGTATCTGTGTGCAGACCCTGCAGGATCTGTGTGCAGACCCTGCAGGATCTGTGTGCAGACCCTGCAAGATCTGTGTTCAGACTCTTCAGGATCTGTGTGCAGATTCTGCAGGATCTGTGTGCAGATTCTGCAGGATCTGTGTGCAGACCCTGCAGGATCTGTGTGCAGACCCTGAAGGATCTGTGTACAGACCCTGCAGGATCTGTGTGCAGATTCTGCAGGATCTGACTCTGCAGGAGCTGTAAGCCGGCCCTGCAGGTGATAAATGGTTACCCAAGACTCATGTTCTTCAAAGCCATGTTACTATTTATCGTTCTTACCTGCATATCGTGAATAGCTTTCAGTGCACGAAATTCACATTATTAACTCAGAATTGTAAATATTGTCTTATGATTAGACAGCAGCGACTTAAGCATTGTAAGCCTGATCTTTTATAAACTTGAGAGTAAAATTATGTATCACTTGAGTCATTAATATGATATCCAAACAGATCCTTAAATAACTTGTGAAGGGTTCGTTACGTGGCAGTAATATTTCTCAGAGATAAATGAGTCAAATTTTGTTCAAACAATGATGCATTTTTATCGCTGCGTGGGTCATCCTGACCTAGTTTGGACCAGCAATAGGATTTATCTGTGTTTCGTCCACTCTCTGCTCGCTCGTGCTGTGAGTAGGGAAATGTGTCAATACTTGGACAATTTGTCCCATTAATTTTCTCAGTGGAGGAAACTTTTTCGATACTTTTACGGACGTTAAGCAATAAGATCTCATGTTACAATATTTTTCCAGGAATTTCATGTCAATGTCAGTCCGCATTAACAGCAATGCACGGGCTCGGTTGCTGAAATTAGAAACCACTAAAAGATAGGCTGAAATTTAGCAATGAAATGAAACAAGATCCTAAATCTTGTTTCAATTCGATCAGAAAAAGTATTGTAACGTAAGAATAATAAAAATAGTAATGTACAATGGCCGATTTTCGTTGCGTGTTGAAAAATTTATTGTTCACTTACATGTAGAGAATTAGATCCTTTCAAATTAGTTGCTTGAGAACATATTGTAGCTTAATTTATGCTTATACGTCTTTGTAATGATATATTTGTTTTGAGAGTTTTTGGATCGGAGATTATTTGACAGCGATATGCGAGTGAATCCAGAAACTTGAGTTGCGAGTTTGAAACATCGCTGAAGTTAAAAAAAATTGTAAACATAAATGCTTCGACACGGTCAACCGAAAGCGAGCAGATAATTCTTATGCTTTCTTGCTAATATATGTTATTTTTTGACAATATATGTTATTCTTTGATAATATATGTTATTCACTGTTAATATATGTTAGCTATGCACCGCGTATGTCAAATAGGCACGCAGTCTCCTACTAAATCTTTTTCTTCAATAAATCTCTACGGAATTTGTTCTTCTTCAGTTGATGACACATAAGCAAACATTAAATTTAAAATATCAATCTTGACCGTGATTAACATAGAATCACAACCATCGTAATAATTTTTCAAAATCTTACCCATGATTTCTGGGGCCATACTTTCAAAACTCGCTAAGTGAACGTAAGTACTTACGCTCTATTTTCTTGTCTATGATTGGTGAATTTTGCTTGAAAGGCCGTCAATGATTGGCTGATGAACTTACGATCTCTTAACTTTTTTTGAACGTATAGGCCCTGGAGTCTATATGGCAGAGCATCAAGTCAAGAAACACAGGCAAGTCGAAACCGCGGCTGCAGTGCCTCAAATGTCTTTATTTTTTGCATGTGGCATCGCGAGCAGTAGGGTGGCCTCTGTGGCCTAGCACTAATGGCCTCACTATCGCGTGTCGTTAATGTGGGTGTGATTTTTTAAATTCTTATTTAGTTCATAAATAATCCTAAAAATATTAACAATTATCACTTCAGACTTAGTTTTAATAAAAATAGAGGTAAAAATGACAGATTGAACAATAAAAACGTTTTCTCCAGAAGCATTTCTTCAGAATCGGAAGAAAATTCATTAATGAATGATCTACCATTTCAAATTGTACTCGCATAGCAAAACTCACTCGACACGAGAAGGACGAATTAAGTATATTATGAGAACTTCAAGCATCTCTCCCGTAAGCAGTTATACTTTGCCAGGGTCCATTGTTTTTTATAAGGAATATTTTCTATGACCCTAATTCCTAAGATGAGCTTGAGAAATTCACACGGTAAATAACCAGTCATTTGTCTGTTTAATTCAAATTTAAGTTCTTTTTTTAAAGTGTTTGGAACTGCTGGAGATACTTAAATCTCAGGAGCTAAGTCCGTAGAGTATTTTTCCGAGTTCAATTATCTTATAACGAAAATATATTTTTCGTTATTTCATCATCGAATGAAAAAGTGAATATAGCTAAAAACTTGAGGCAATATGATATCCTATATGATATCCATATATGTTTTCGCATGTAAAAGTACTGCACTAAATATTACTATTTTACATTTGATTGTCGAAGGATATCTGAAGGAAACGTAATTGCCTTGCATGAATGAAAATCCTTTCATGAAAATATTTTTTACCCCTACCTATCAAACGATCAAACGAGTTTTCTCATGAAAACCGAAACAGAGATAGAAGAGCACAAACTTTTAAAAAAAGGACATAAAGAAAGAAATTTTTCTTTCCACGGACCAATTCAACTTGATGGCACACTATATAAACAGCAACTCCTCAAAAGGCGCCTCAGAACCTAGTATTTTTCCCAGCGCCCCCATCAAACAAGTGCATGTAATAGCGACAAAACAACGCTAGGTTTTGAAGAAAGATCGACCCAATTTCAGTAAGAGCGTCGAAATGCCTTGGCTGAATGTAAAACTCATCCCTCAAAAATCGTCATTGCATTCAGTGTGGCTGCGACAGCCGCAGAGTGCGGAGGTGTGTGTCGGAGGTCGACTACAGCGCAACTGCCGCTGCCCGACTCACGTGCCTTAAAACTTTCATAATTTACTTCCACGAATGCTAATCAGCTGGGAAAGGCCCAGACAAATAATTGTTACTACAAAAAAGTGTAAAAAAAATATTATAGCTCGTTATGGAAAATTATTTGAAGTGATAAATTGCCGGACTTGATGAGTTTCGACTATTAGATTGACCAGACTTCGAACTGGAAGCATGAAGTAAAAGTAATATGTCATCATCTATTAGTAGAGGCATAACCCAGGCGCACATGCGTTATTTCACATAATTATGGTTTACCGTTAAACAATACAGGTTTATTCATGAAATATACTAATGAAATGATGCGAATGAGACGAGTGAGCGTTGCACGAGGGACTTATACATACTGATAAGTGTTCTTAATAAGGTTACTGCATACATACACAATATTGAATAGGCAATAAAAATGCAATAAAAGTGTATTATTGCCTATATCATCGTCAACTTAAACTGTTTATTTTACATACAAAATATTTACAAGTCAATAAAAAAAGATGGTAGAAATTGTTTGAGGTGACACGTAAAAAATGGGGTTTAATATAAAAAGTTTAAGTAAAATTATTATGTTGAAAGTGGCTGCTGATTCAGCAGCTGAAAAGAAATTAGGGGGAAATTATTGCTGATAATTTGAACATCATTTCCGGAGAGATATTCCGAAGATCAAGGTCGAGAATAAAAGTGTGAGGAAAAACCCACTTCTTCCTCCCTCTATTGGAGTTAGAAAATCTGTTAGTTGTTTTTAAAAGGCTTACTTGTGTATATAGAAATAGCAATATAAGATTACGCACTTCATTTGAAACGATTCTCTGAATGTTAGAATGTTTTTTGATGCAGACATTTTCTCATCCCAAGCATTTTGAAGTTCATTGTACAAGACCTTGTTTGAATGCTTCAAATATCAATGACCAATTGCTTCCGTAAGTTTCTACGCTAAAATAAACACTTCAAATGATCATTGTGTTTATCTCAGCGATATTTGTCTCCACGATCATTATCTCAGTGATGGTTTGATCAGCCCGCGTATCTAATAAAATCTAGCTTGAGTATTTCATCGTACAGTGAGAATTCATTGCACCCATGAGGCAATTAGCCTTCTATTTTACCTTGACATAGGAGGATGAAATTTATTTCCTTACAAATCGAGTGAATTGACACTCAAAAACAATGATCACAATGCGCATCAATGAAATAAGAACAAATTATTTGTTCAATTAATAATCCTTCTTTATACAAGAATTTCTTCCAGTTTGTTTCTCAAAAATAGACGGTACAAAGTTATTTTATCGAAAATACCCGTAAACGTGGCCTTGCCCTTTCTTTGCTTTGTGATCGAGTTTTCCGAATATTGAACACATTCACGAATTTAATAGCATTGTATGGAATAGAAATGAAATGCGTGTATGCTTAAATTACAAATATTAGTAACCGAAACGCACAACATTTCATATTTAAGATCAATGTTCAATTGAAATGGGTAAGTCTTGGGTTGTTATATCATTAAGTGTTTTTTACGTTTTATGTGGTTATAGATGAATCCGCTGCACGTTTTCTCACATTGATTATCTCATCATTGGATATCATCCCATTGATTGTGCCGTTGATTGGATTCACTCATAATGTTTATGACTCAATGTGATAGGTAAAATATTGCTTAAATATCGGTTATTGTATTGGTGATGATCGAGTCCCACTAAAATTGCCACTAGAACTTGTAGGCAAGTAAATTGAAATGACTTTTTGGCCCCTACTGAATTGGCTGATTAATTATCTTAAGCAACATATCATATTGACGCAAACACTTACTCTTCTAATAGTTAGCGATCCCCTGTTATTTCTCAAATTCTCTCAACCAATGTGATTTAGTACCAGTGATGGACCAATTAAGTTTTGTTTGATAAACTGAATGCCAGTTTTCCATGTCACACGTCAATCTCTGATTGATGGATTGCCAATTATTCTAATGGAGTCGATGACCTGCCTGGAGGTGACTCAATTTTGATCTTCCAATTTGCTGGTGAATGACCAGTGGAAGTGGGACGCTGAAACTAGTGGAAGTAGAGCGGTACAACTAGTGGAAGTAGAGCGGTGCAACTAGTGGAAGTAGAGCGGTGCAACTAGTGGAAGTAGAGCGGTGCAACTAGTGGAAGTGGAGCGGTGCCACTTTTGGCCATATACCGGAGCAAACAGGTTGATTGAACAGATTATTGTTTATAGCCATCACAAAAAAATAGCAAATGGAAGATTAACATTCGTTTAATGAAGCTCTCCAGCTCAACCATTAACAGGCTTATGCTAAAAATCGTTCTAAAGCTCTTTTGAACAGAAGGTTAATGTTATATATAATGGAATTGTGATTAATAGAAGTTAATGATTCTGGCAAATTTGTACCATCATAAAGGATAAGAATGTGGCAACACTCCAAAAATTAATAACGGTTAATTAGATCAAATACCTCAAGATTTACGTGGCAAACGAAAGCACAATGAATAACACACTATATAATACAGTATATATTATATCGTATGTTATAATATAACATATTACAATAGCGTATAATATATAAAAGTAATTCGCGGCCCAGGGCAAATGAGAAAGCTGAACATTACCTAACTTTTTTCGATCACTTAATGGAAAATTTTTTCATAGTATATTACATCGGACAATATTCATCATACAATGTTGGAGCATAATTCAATGTTCACAAAAAAAATTATCTCGCCAGTAATTTGCTTTCCAGTTGTAATTTAATTTCATAAGGGAGTGGAGAAATTAGGTGACACAATATATCTTGCTTTAAATCTGAATGAAAATTTAATTATACTATCTATAAATACGAAAATACAAAATTAAAATAATAATAAACTGCTTGTAAATAAACGCTAAAACGCTAAAAAAATTCGAGGACATGATAGTTTAATTTTATTGAATGATTTATTGTACAGAAACTAAACGTTATCTTTATTAAATAATGTCTTTACTTTTTGTCCAGGTCAGGCAAATATATTGCTTCCTTCATGAGCGTCAGTCCACATTTTGTAACGGACGCTGAATAATATATATTCACATGTGAATAAATTTGACCTGAGTTGTCATCTATTCGGAACCGAAACTACGAAGGAAATATAAACTTTTGCATCAGCTTCACTTCATCTCTAATGAGTTTGTGATTAGAAACGCCAATGAGCATGAAACTGGAGTCAGGAGCTTGCACTGAAATCCAGGGCTGAATTGACTGAGCTGCGGTATTAGAATCAACGAAAAAATCGCGTTATTTTTAAGCTTTAATTAATTCCATTATAATTAGACTCTGCAATTTCGCGAATAATTATATCATTTGAGTACTAGTATTATTTCATGGCCACTAATTATTTTATTTTTATTATTAAAAGAAAAATAGAATCCAAGATATAACGCATTTATAATTTTAATTATTACTTATTAGCGGAAATGTTTCTTAATGTATTGAAGACAGTTTTAGGCATAAGGTTACTTGTAAGAAGCACTAATATATATTGTTAAGGCAATGATCTAATAAGGTTCCTTAGCTTCTACAGTAGCGGTTATTAAGAGCACTACTCAGCCTCATACCCCCAATGGCCACCCATAAGCTACTTACTTCCTAGTTTTTGATAAATGATTTAATTCAACCTCGGCATTGGTTGATAGACATTCGCATTCATTACAAACATTCATTGATTGCCTGGAATTCCACGAAGACCTCTTAATCAGAGGTACAATTTGCCAGCGTCTACCTCAGCTAGAAGCCATGATGGCGCGATGGAATTATCTGCAAGTGTCTTTGTTGGAGCTGTCGTTCTCCCGTTGTCCAGAGGAAGACGAATACGTGTTTATGTTGTGTTCATGTTATGCTATGCCAGGTTATGTTGTAATGTGTGATACGAGTATTCATGGGTTTAATTTTACTGCAAGTCTGCAAATAATTCAGGATTTTGAATATGAAAACGAAGAAAATGTCACTTAAGTTGATAAAACTTGCTGATGCAGAGATATTAGTGATTCATCTGTTGAATGTGCCACGAACGCACTTCTATGCAATGTTAGAGGAAGCACTCATAATGTAGGCGTTGGCTTTCACTTTGTCAGCTAAAATTTCAGCGTAAGTTTTTTAAAATGAATTTTAACTCAATAAGCTCTAAGCGACTTCAATTTAGATCATTAAAAAATGATACATATAAAGAAATTTTGAATACATTTTTCTTACAACTACTACTGAGCGGAAAAGCTCTTACGTTTTTATAGATGTTAATGGCGTTGGAGTGTTTGCTGATTCAGTTTTATTGCGCTCAGATATCATCAGTAATACGGATTAAATGGCGTCCTTTCCTCTTTATAAACCTATTTAAATAATGCTTCTGGCAATCTAAATATAAAAGCTAGTAAAATCGGTTGAAATAAAAATGAAGATGAACTCGTAAATATGAGAATGTTAATAATACCGTGTTTTCAAGTACGCATTCATCCGTCATCGGAAACTAAATTCACGCTATTGGACCGCAAAGGCGCATATTTCTATGAATTAACATGTCTGGGTTAGAGAACATTACAGAGAAATTCATTTCTAATATTAAAGAACAGGGTAACTAATTGTACAATTTTAAAAAGCAGCGCCTTACGTAACTGAAATGAATAATTTGACGAAATTTCGCTTATGATTGTCAATAATATTCTAACAAAAATCCCCTGAAAACATTGGCCATATTTTAATTTTTCCATTAAAAGACTCTCACTGTCATAAACTAAATAATATATTATAAAATAAGAAGGCTCCCAGCATTCACAATGAAGCAGAAAAATATAGCATTAGCAGCAAGCGTCACAGCAGAAGATGGGGGAGCGGGAGCCCCGACAAAATATAGTCTACTAAAGAAGTCGCAGCCTGCCTATCCGTCCCGACAATGAGCCTATAGTAAGACCTTATCCAGGCCGCTCTGTCTGTAGGATTGCTGACCATCTTTTCCAATGGCCTTCTTAAGCCCTCCAGAGACAGGAGATACCGCCAGCTTTGCTCCATCCTAAGGCCTCTTTGTTTTTGGACAGCCTGAAATCTCTGAAAAGTCTGCGGATTTTGCTATTCTATTCACATTTAACTAAAATGAGAAGCGCATCTTCTGCAGCAAATGATTCCCCGTTTTTTTTCATTTCCATTTCAAAATGATGCCAAATATTTTTTGCGTAAATGAAGATTACAAAACAAATATTTAGATTTGCTGCGGCAATGTATTGATTCTCTTTCGTTTAAATCGAAATTAAAAACTTTTGTTAAAGGAGAAATCCTGACCACGCAGGTATGTTTGTAAACGACTTTTAATTATTTATTCAAGATTTTGAATGAAGTTTTTCAATAAAATGCATGACTGGTGAGAAGAAAGTAAAAAAAAATGTCCATCGAGCAGTTTTATTCCGTATCGGCAAATTTTCAGCTCACGAAATTGTTCACAAAAATATTCTTCGTAAAAGTATTGAGTAGAGTATTAAGGTAAGACGAATAAATTGAAATTAGTTCGAGAATTTGTCAAGCTAATTGTAACGTAACAGTCGCGAGTATCCTGTTGTTGACCAATGCATCAAACTGCAGAGTTAATTAGTAGTGCAGAGCGAGCAGCTGAGTACTCCCTACATTGTTGGTAACGAGCAGAGTTAGGAGAGCTCGAGAATATCTCGCTTTGCTCTCTAAACTTTCAAATGCTAACGCTTCAGACGACATATCTCAGCTGACACCCGAGTAACTAACGTGAATATTCTCTCATAAAACTATAACATGAAACTGTGGTGCTGGTAGACGAAAGAGATTACGTCGAAATATAATAGCTGAGTGGCACCAAACGAATCATGATGAGTGCTTTAGGGCTTGTGGCGAGGAGCTGAACAACGGAAATTGAAATCATTTAAATCTAAAAATGTAATTGCTTGCAATAGGGTTAATAATTTTCCTGCATATGATTCATGGATTGACCTGAGTAAAGAACTGAAAAGCTATTATTCCGATTCTTAGACAAATTATTATTGAATACATACTTATTCAATAATAAGACAAATAAATTCATTTTTAGCGTGATTTTTGTGGGGAATTAATAAATGGAACATTTTAGAAGTACAAAGAAATTAGCTGAAAACTTTAAAGTCTTATAATCGTAAAATTGCAAAATTTCTGAGTCAGAGCAGATGTGGATAAAATTTGAAGCACAATACGAGTACAATCCGTAACGCGATGTGCATACAATTCAGAGCACAAAGTAAATGCAATTCAGACTGAATAATTCACTATAATTGAATAACATTTTTTAGTGGAAGTAGCAGAGCGTGGAAGACTGCAGGGACTTGAGAGGAGCTGGCAAAGTGCATTTGAGTGACGCTGGTAGCGATGTGTTTGTTCAGTCAAGATGCGCACAAACTCCAAGTTTGCTGTGCCTACGTGGCGCTGGTTGGTATAAAGGCGGAGTGCTATGGTTGTATTTCTTCACAGTAGCAGTTGATAATTTCTGATGATATGATGGATTCCTACCAGGAGTCCAACCGTATTTAAGATTGGATTTTTGCCGAGAATCCGACCGTATTTAAAATTGATTTTTTTTCCGGGAATCCAACCGTATTTAAAATTGAATTTTTACCAGGAATCCAACAGATTCCGCGTGGGAATAGCGTAAGCAATAAATTAACTTATTTTCCAACGTAAACGGTATAGTTATTTCACAAGTCAGTCTTTAAAATTGGTAGTGTAATCGCTATTGGGAGAATGTTTTCCGTCAATAAGAATTAGAAAAATATCATATTAGATCACTCCAGTTGTAATCAAAGAATTGAACTGTTTAATCAGGCAATCTATATTGGTAATTAAAGAGTGGGTGATTAGTGTACTTTTTGAAGCCGGTCATTCAAATAAACAAGGCTTATTCGAACGCATATCCTCAATTCCAATTGGGGTGTTATCATGGACTGAAATTTATTTAATTGGAAATGAGTGATGTTTTATGGTCTATCAAGTTAAATAAAAGGAAAACATGAACATTCAATACATAATAAAATTAATCTGAATGCCAGGGACGATTAAATGAAAAATTAACAAACTCGTATCCTTCAATTAAAAAACGATTGCGAGTTTAATTTTCTCTCTTCAAATCACCAGAGATTAGTTTGATAACTTTTATGAACGCAGGCAATGTGATTGTTGTTTGCCTGGCGAAAATCTGATCGATCATAGGAACAAAAATGATTATCAAAGCTTAGGGATTACCACCCAAACACCGTCCGGCTGACCTGCTGGTTCTTCGGTATTCAGGATGTGAAATGATTGGTTGAACTTCCGATCCCACACTGAGTAAAATGAATGGGTCATTTCGTTCATATAATGGTGGAACCTTATACACAATAAGAGCAGTAAACGGCCGATGCCTGATACATTTATTTGCAGGGCCTGAGTCAGGAAGATCCACGCAAAGGCAAAAAATGCGTCGATATTTGGAGAAAATTCTCATTAATTTTTCTGAGTGTATGGGATTGAATGCAGTAAGTTGATTGATCGTGTGTACGCAGGATTAAGTCCCGACCTGAAGCAATGTTTTGGGAATTAACGTTTGAGATAACAGCTCTGAACTTCGATCACTGGTTTTTCGGCTCTGGAATGCACAAATTTCCAGAACACCTCGAGTTCACGAGTGGAATGAATGTAACATTTGAATGAATGTAACAATGAATGTAAGATTTCAATTTCATAATGAATTAAATATTAGTTTTTTGACTAATGATCGTCTGTTTAGTTTTTGGGATCAAAGTTGTTGCAGAGGCAGTGAAATTTTTCCTTTTGTTACTCAGAAGAAATTATTTATTTAAATTTCTAGAGAATACCTACAAATTATTAGTAACATGCTATGTTAAATACTCATAATTTTTTATATAATTTTTCAGGAAAAATGCGTCGACTTTGACATCTTATATATCTATGTTGCGTAATAAATTTAAAATGGCCAACCCATCGATGCTCTATTTTATAAAGTGTGTAACGAGTATAGAACATATCTTAAAGTAACATTATATTTTTAGTTCCAAAAATTCAAGTATTTGACTCAGTATAAAAGGGATATTTAAAATGGAATTGAAAAATCCAAGCATTGTGTCCCAGCTGGCAATCTACAGCCTCCTGATTGGCTGCTTCAGCCACCAATCCTACGGAGCCGTCAATTTTGAGGATGGTGAGTACATATTTTCTATGGAGCTTTTCCGATGATTGAAGCAGGATTTTTCTTGAACATACTATTGTGCTCCATTTTCTAACAAATTTTAATTTCGTCGCTAGTGCAATAATATTTCTGTCAAGATTATGTACTAATCACTATGAATTATTTAGGATTAGTTAGATTAGCGCTACTGTTTTACAAGAAAAAAATTGAAATAAAAATTGTTTGAAATTAAATCGCAATTTTTGTATGAATTATATTACTAGAGTTACCGCTCCCCAATTAATATAAATACAGAAAAAATTTTCTGCAAAATAAACTAGGCCTGTCTTCCCTCTAGGCTAGCAATCTGTTCTTCTGTATAAAATACGAGAATAATGCAATTACGGCTCGCCCAAACTCGATGACAATCATTAGACAGAGCGCGGGAATAAATTGAGCTTTCAATTAACATAATGTGATGCCCGTCACGTTCTTCCCTTAGCGACTTGTGCAGTAAATACCGGCGCTGTCATGTACAAGTGCACAACCAGTTAGTCCTAAAATAAGAACGTAAAATGAAAAAATATAAAATATGTGAAACCGCTGGTAACCACGGGCCTCTTGATAACTGCTAATGAACATGTGTCACATTATAACCGCCGATGAATATGTACTGATTAAACATGGCTCATTAACATGTGCGACCTGATTAGCGCTTGTTTGTTTTGTTATCAACGGATACGACCAATAAACTAAAAGCTGGCATAAAATTAATTACAGCTTTGAATAGTTTCATAACATGAACTCATTCTGTAATAGTTTCGGAGCCTTCGGTGACGTATATTATATGGTCATTTTGTCTAGTGTTTTCTTCTCCAATTCTCAGAAGTATTTCTCAGAATTCGTAACCTACTCCAACATCGAAACAGTGAACGAACAAACTTTGCCAGGTCTACTTTAAAGTTGTTCACCATAAAATTTTACTTGAATGCTATGAATGTTTAGGTGCGCATCAGTTACCTCCATTTCACGGACGGCCGCTATGGCGAATATCTCGTGGCCGTTCGCTTGCATTTATCCCAAAGCACCGATTCTGAGCGATGTACATCGGCGTCAGGTGGAGATAGAGCCGCACTGCTCATACTAGGGCACAGAACACTGCAAATATTGAACCTTTTTATGACGCCATTGACGTCAATCGCGCTATGAAAACACTAGCACTAAAAACTTCTACGATCGGCTGCGGAGTGGCGGCTGTTGGTTCAGACCTAGCGGGTGATCGAGTGCAAGAACCGAACAAAATCACCCGTCTGTTTGCACGAGCCACTTCGAAGCCGTTACATCGAATTAGACAGGCCGACTTTCATACAATTGGAAAACTTTACGCGCCATTTAACCGACTCCAAGTCGCTGAAAGAGGTTATTGGGAGACAGTAGCAAATGGGCCAAATCTAGTTAGATAACTCGACGATGGAGGGAGAAGTTTATCATTTGTGGCAGAGTAATAGGCCGCAAGTTTGCAGGAACTTCAAAGAAGTGCATTAAGCGACCTCAACGCTCATGCGCTCCGATGAGCACCAAGAATGGATGCCGAACAGCGCAGCCACCAATCTCGAGATGGACCGCTTTAAATGGCGCGCTTAAATTTGATGAAGTTTTGAAAGGCGTCGAATTCGAAATGAACAGATGCTGCCGAGCGCTGCAATTCCTTCGGGCGTTGTAAAAGAAGCTTGATGGACTTCCAAGTTAGATTCGAATTATATATGAGTTCTACGGTGCTCTTTTTAGTCTTAGAAATAATTTTTTGGGGTTATTTTTCGGCAAGCGAAGCAGAAGAACTGAGTTGAGCATGATTTTATTCACAATTTTTACGTGGGCGAGGAATTTTAAAATCAATGGGCGAAATGAGACATAATTGACTGAAGAATAATCAAAACAAGAATATAAAATGAAGTAAGTTTTAAATCGAACTCGTATATTGCCTTTCCCACAAAAGTGTACATTCAATACTCGAATTATGAACACATTTTTCACACTTTGACGAAGTTTCATCTAAAATCAAGGCAATAAAAATATAAGATGAGAATGAAACAAATTTAAACCTGATCATCTATTATTGATTGCTGAATAGTTCTGCGGTTTAATTTTGAATATTGTAACTTAATCCTGGGAAGCCCACGTCAGATCCACGCCCAGTCAGAATTTTATAGTAGCTTTAGTTCCAAACTGGCATTATTGATGGCCTAGCTGGCGCAGTGTGGAGAGAGTTCATACATACTCATGCTTTAAAATTGTTTTGTCAGTATAAAATATCAAATATGCTTAATAAGTGTTCGATTTCAATTCTATTTTTAAGGCATCAATAAGAATTTTTGTTTTCATCCATAGGAATGCTCCACTTCAGATTAACGACGAAACCATTTCAGTTTCACTGTTTCTCTAATTGTACATGTAATCAGACAGATATTGGCAGTCAGATGTAATTAAGGGTTCATATTAATCTATATTAACGAGTTATGATCGTTTGTATACCAGGTCAATAGGATATTGCGCCGACTTGCAATAATTGAAATCAAATGAAGAAGCGAAGTTAACAATGCTAATCAGGTCAGGATATGATTTCGTGCCTACTAATATGCAATAATAATAAATAATGCAATAATTAATAATTCCTGTTTACTCGTCAGGCTGAAATATTTCGTAGGTATCCAAGTTTGCGGCAGGAAAAGGCAGATAAAAACTTAGGGAACCCTGGTTACCATATATTGCGAATTTATTTTATAGTAACGTGAGTATCGTATGAAGTATGTGAATCAAGTTCGAATTTGAGGAAAAAAACTTAAATGTTTAGGACGATGAAAAAAAACGAAATATTTAAAACTCGTTTTAACGGGATAAGTCGCAAGTTTTGTGCATGTGAGCGCCACGGCTTGAGTCTAGCGTTTCTCTTGGAAATGAAGTGATGCATCCATCACACTATGCGAGTTTTATCGAGTATCGCCAAGTTTTTACGGGTGTTCTTATGCGGGAGTGTGATGAGATGCAGCTTTATGTACATATACACTACGACACTGTTTCCCCTCATCAGCCATGCATAACAAAAGTTCCTTCCGAGGTTACTTTTGACGTCTGAGACTACGCATAAAGCCACTCATTTGTTGCTACCGCAGACCCTTTGTCGGACTGCGCAGATTTTTCTGCGCTCTATTTGCTTTTTGCGAGCAGTGCAGAGTTAATAGAATTTTTTATTTATCTGATCAAAATCTAGCGGACTGTCATTAACACATATCTTCAAGAATTACACTATCCGTTTTTTTGGTGGCATGAGGCTGCATGGCGCTTTCTCGAATAAAATATAAACTAATAAAATATATGAGTTACATTATCATAGATGCAGTGTATTCTTACACCAATTAACAATTTAAAATCCATGGTGAGTCTTCATATCAGTCGGTTAAATGCAGTTGTTAAAAGACTTTATTCTTAGCGAACACAACAAATTTGATCACTTATGGGAGCTGTAATATTCTTAAAGTTATAGAATTTATAATAAAACTTTATTGTTACAGGAAACTCCGGTTTAAAGTTCACATAAAATATCAGATGAGGAACTTCTGATTCAATTACAGCGAGAAAGTTGCTAGATACCTTTGAAGGTAGAATAAAATATTCAAACAGGAAATGATTAAAATTTCATTATTATGATGATAATATTGATGTTGTAAAAACGGATTTAGCATGTTATAGTTTTTTAGTTATTGTTTAATTCTAGAGTTCCCTCCAGCTTTTTTTGTCACAATATGTATCCTTAGAAATTTTGAGGAAAAAATATTATACACTAAAATAATATTACCAAAATATTTTAGTGCAGGTAAATAACGTCTCAAATTTTCAATTGGCTGTCTAAATTTTCAAGAGCATGGCGTCTTCTGTGAAAAAAATTAACTTTACTCATGAAAAAGTGTTTAGATGCCCACGGTAAATATAATAATGCAAAGATAGAATTTAAAAGAAGCCACATTTAGAAAAGCCCCATTAGATAATAATGGAACGCTGATATGAAACTAAACTGGTTTTGCTCCGAGTATTTTCAACATGGACCGGGTGCATTCAGCCAGATGGTTCTTCCTAATTTTCCTTTAAATTTACCAGTTTTTAGCGCATTTTCTCATATATGGAAAAAATGCACTATTGTGCTCGCCATGTCCGTCCGTCCGTCTGTCTGTCTGTCTGTCCGTCCGTCTGTCCGTGACCTCAAGTTTTCGTCGACGAGAAAATGCGCTCTCTGTCACTCACTGCAGTGAGTACTGAGTTATATTTTTTCAAGATCTTTTGGCCCGATGCTGTCGAAATTCTTGTGAATTCAGCTCAACATGACACTCGTTGAATATTCTCATCAAATATCAAGTTGCTGTGATTGTAGTAAGTTTTGGAACATTGCATTCATTGTTTGCAGTAAGTTAAGGAACTTTGCATCATATGATTGCATTGAGTTCAGGACATTGTATTCATAGCTTGCATCAAGTTTAGGAACGCTGTATTTCTTGATTGCATTAATTTAAGGAACATTGAACTCATTGATTTCGTTAAGTTTAGGAACATTGCATTACTTGATTGCGTTAAGTTTAGGAACATTGCATTTCCTGATTGCGTTAAGTTTAGGAACATTGCATTCCCTGATTGCGTTAAGATTAGGAACATTGCATTCCCTGATTGCGTTAAGTTTAGGAACATTGCATTCCCTGATTACGTAAAGTTTAGGAACATTGCATTCCCTGATTGCGTTAAGATTAGGAACATTGCATTCCCTGATTGCGTTAAGTTTAGGAACATTGCATTCCCTGATTGCGTTAAGTTTAGGAACATTGCATTCGCTGATTGCGTTAAGTTTAGGAACATTGCATTCCCTGATTGCGTTAAGTTTAGGAACAGCCGACTACATGGACGTAATATAATAGAAGGCTAAGTTAGCGTTAAATTAGTAGTTCTGTTAGTGACTCGGAGCGTCAGACAGAACTTTTTTGACAGAGAATGGCACTAATTAAAAAAAGTTAAGCTAAACAAGTGAGGCTGTAATCACTTAACGCGGCACTAGAGACTTTATTCTCAATACGGCTTTAAAAAATTCTTTTTGTGAACGTAATGCGAGCATTAAGTTTCATGGCACCAAAAATTGTATAAACAAATGACATATTTAATTTATCTTAACAAAAAGTGTCATGATGACACTTTTTGAAGTATGCATAAAAACATTTTCGTGTACGTTGACAAGAATGATGTTTTGGGTTATAAATCGTCGCAACATCGTCCATAGTATTCATAGCATATTTCTTATTTGAAATATAATTATCTTGAATATTCTTTATATACCCGCATGCAGTTTTTATCTATCGACGAGCCATACAATACAGGAAAAGCATATAATTTTATTCTAGCGCCGAGTGCCTGGTTTGACACAAGCATGACCGAGTTAATCCAAAGTTAAGTGGGAAGAGTTGAGCAGGAAAAATACCGTTAGTCGGCACGATACATCGCACATTTCAGGCGATAAAACTAAATGCAACCCATTTCTTGGATCTATGAAAATTTTTGTCTGTTTCTAATACTTAAATGTGAGAAAAATCTTCTAAAAATACTGAGCATTAAGGGGAGCGTCTAGGGTAAAATTTTGGATTTCGGCTTTTCCGGTTTTTAGTCTCATCTTAAAGCTGACATTCTGATCTATCCAACGGTACTGTAGCTTGAAAATCCTAGGAGGAGATAGATTTCTACGGTACCCCCTTTTTTGGCCGTTTTCTAAGAATTTCACGTTTTCTTTCATTTTTTCCGAAAAATTTACACGAACAAAAACGTCTTAGAATTTTATTTTACATATGTGTACCAAGTTTCAGAGTGATCCGTTTGTAAATAGCCGAGATAAATTTTACCCTAGACGCTCCCCTTAATTATGAAATCATTCAGATTAAAAAAAATTTGTTCAGAAATCTGTTGGTTCACTACTCTAAATTTGAATAAAGATTGTATTCTACGAAGGTCAGTCACCATACGCTATAGTCATTAAAATTACATATCTTACACGAATAATTAAAAAAATAAATTCAACACAGGTACCTGTGATGCGTAACTCGACTCTTCAATATCCATATATCGACTACTATTGATTAAAGTCAAAATTCAACGTGATAATTAATTATTCATCAAATATCTGTATCGATGAGTCCTGAAGCCTGGCCTCTGCAATGACCAGAGGTCAGTTTCTATCTCTAATCCAGCCGTGTATCTCCAATGAATAATTCCATCACTGCGCTATCGCAGTGACTTCCGAAAGCGTGCTCTGGATTCTGCCGTGCTCGAACCGATGATTGAAAACCCGGGCCATAGAGGATAGGAGACATCGAGCCAGAAATCGCGTGCAAGGCAGGATATCACAGAAAAATGGACTAACTGACGCAACATGACTGCCAATACGTCACTGCCTGCAAGAAGTGACGTTATAGACATAGCAAGAGGACCAGTGAAGGATGGGCAATGGCTTAGAAGTGAATTTATTTTTTTTTGTAATTTATGATAGGCATTTCAGCTCAGATATGGAATTTGTTTAGGAAATTTAAGCTCTAAGCACAAGTAATTTTTCCCAAATGAGCAATAAATTTTTGTACACATTTGAATAACGCAACTTAATTTTTTCAAAAACACAAGGGCGTCGATCTGCAGCAATGAGTCATTTGTACCCTTTAAAATATCATGAGCATTAAATTACACACTAAACTCATCCCCAGAAAATTATTGATATTTATTTTGCATTTGAAATTATTTTAGTATTTTGAGAATCGTTCCTTTCACAGTACAGTATATTATTCTAAAAAAGTGAATTTTATTTTTAACTCTTTTCCTCACTTATTCAGTACTAGACTCCACCAGTTCTGAGGTGACATGTTTCCTATAATATTTCTACGAGATGCTCGCCCTGGGTTCTTCGATCCAATGGTGATAAAGCGGCAATCAGCTAAGGCCGCCGGTCATATTTATCATCTTATGATGACTTGTACTAATCGTAACGAGACAAGTTCTACGACGCCCAATGCTGCCACGAATTGCCCCACGATCTCGGTGCTAAAACATTATGGCTGTCGTTCAAGGTTACGACGACATCCGCTCGATTTGACGTAGAAATTTTTTCCAAGAGTTACAGTCGTAAATTTGTTAGGAATTTTCACCAAGAGTTGTATTCGTAAATGTGTTGGAAATTTTCACCAAGAGTTAAAATCGTAAATGTGTAATCCAAAGCTGCATTGCGCTGCAATTTCAAAGAAAAATATTGCTCGCGCTAGTAATACGCGTGTAATAAGAGTAAAAACTAAAAATAAAACACCATTACTAATAATGAATAACCATTTATTTCATAAATTCTGTTGTGCAGTTCATAGATTGGTCCTTTTACGTGCAACATAATCTTTACAACGGTCAATTCTCCTACTAAGCCGAATGCAATAATATAATAACAACTGACCTCTCTATCGCTCTGTAACGCCTAGGTAACATTTGTTGTTATTCTCTCATACTTATTAATCCTTATAGAAGCAATAGAAGCATTTAACATGTGAACTCCGTGTTGACACAAAATGGGTGTTTTCAGTTTTGCTGTCCTGTTTCGTAATGATGCGTTGTAGCAGCTAGGATCTCTATTACATTCCGCTTAAGTTTCGCTCACAGCCAAATTTAATGCTAGAGAATGTGTTAAACTCATTCAAGCTCGGATAAGACCAATTGTTATGTGTTTTAATGACTTTATTTTCAAGTTGGCTGCAAACCGAAGATAGGAAAGTGTTCAAATTCTTATCAACATGAATTAAAGCTTTATAAAGAACATTATGCTGAATGAACTAACATAAATAATCGTGATTAAACGACACAAGGTATTATGCCAATAGGATCTCAATGCATCAACTCTACAATGAGATGACGCCTACACTGATTAATGACATGAGGATAATTAATGGCATCAATAGAGAATTCAAATAGCACACATTAATATGATGCTTCTGCCAACAAATAGTCATAATATCCCTGAACGCTGTACGCTACAATTGTGCATGTGTTCCTTCCATTGTCTACCCAGACATGTGATATTGTCATGATGAAA
The DNA here is from genome assembly GCF_000764305.2 of Hyalella azteca. Taxonomy (NCBI): domain Eukaryota; kingdom Metazoa; phylum Arthropoda; class Malacostraca; order Amphipoda; family Hyalellidae; genus Hyalella; species Hyalella azteca. The sequence goes on along the minus strand of NW_025936815.1, from coordinate 967,928 downwards.
GGCGTGTGATTTTGTCGTAATGATCGGCATGTGATATTTTCATAACGATAGGCTTACAAATAATTTTTGGAAGTGATACATCTTCGAAATCATGCCATGACCATCTAGTGCCTTGAAAGCAAGACAATATGAAAAACAGTCTTGTTAGCAGGCAATGGCGTCGTTATAGGCCTATTTTAGAGGAATTTTGTACGGGATAAAAATAATTAGTATTTAGCTATCGAAGTAATAATGTAATATTATTAGGCGGTAATATTTATTTTATTAATTGTTTCTGGACCGAAATTGCAAATTTTCATTTTAGTTCAGAGTTTAAGGAAGACAAAAAAAAAACGAATGATGATGTGATAGGATTATTCTGCCATGGAAATCCGCAGCCAATTAAGGATAAAGTGCTGAGTTGGGACGTGAATTTGTAAATATTTACGTGTATGGATTTGACTGTGAAAAGATTTGTGAATATTTAGGTTTTATTTGTATGAGTACGATTAATAATTGGTTTAAGATTAGTTATTTATCTATTATACGTGTTACTGTTAGGTAAACCTCAAATGCCAAGATTGAACTTCAAATATATGGACTCAATCCAAGAGCTCAGCACCAATCCCATGATATGAGTTTGTCCATAGATACAAGGACATGATACGAGTTTGCAATTTTTTAATGTAATATCTTCACAAAGTAATTGATATGAATAAATTGAATAAATAAGTTGCGAACATTCTCCGAATTGTTTCCAGCTTAGGCTAAAACTCATGTTTTGTTTCCAGCTTAGGCTAAATATCATGTTATACGAGCTTATTTACAAACATAAAAGCCATGATATGAGTTTGTCCAAAGATACATAGATAAATCACATCACAACAATCCCAAGGTATTAGTTAACGCCTCGAAGCAACCCAAGAAGTCAATACTCACGGTGTTAAAGTTTATTCGTTCATTTGTTGTTATAGTTGCAGCACTTGATTATTCGATCTGTTCATTGGAAGGACAGTGTTGTGTAATAAAGTGTTTTTTATAATCATTCGTCAGTAGGCCTATTGACCTGTTCGATCACGAAGGCAAGTTGGGAGTTCTTAGAGCCCATACAGCTTAAGACATATTAAAATTGTATGAAGTTGATGCATTAAATTTTTATTTATGCATCCTAAATAATTTTGCATAAAATTATTTATTGGAAAAAACTCGTTAGCTTAAATGAATTACATTACGCGTAGAAATTCTCAAAAAGAAGAAACGTAATCATATCGAACGCTCAATTTTATTTCATCTCTGAATCAGAAAATAAAAATAATTTTCTTGACATTTCCTGTTCTCCAGAAAGTTGTCTTGATACAAAATGGCTCCCTAGGTTTCATATTTTACTGTATTGGGAAGAAAATACCAGAGGTCACAAGGCACAAAATGAATTCGAAGAGATTTAGCAGACCGACATATCGGTCAGGACAAGTGGCTTTACTCGCGGCACGGCCATCAGGCTGGACGATGTGAGAAGCTTTGCCGGGAAAACCAAACTGGCTCTCGATTTAACCTCACAAGTTTCAGGCAGCTCCATACTATGGTCGAAAATTTTACCTGGTTCATGCACTGCATTTGCTGCCGGGCTTAAAACTTTACACGAAGATCTGCTCTTAAAAACGCAAGTTAATTGACAAGGTGGCAATAAACAGACTTAAGAGCTGAAATTTCTGTGTATAAAACGTTTAAAATTCTCTACCATTTCTGCCGTAAGAAAAGAAATCGGCACTTTAGGCCAGTTAAAATCCTATTTACGCAATTGTATTAGGGATTGATGTGAGATATATTGATTGATTATTGAGTAGTTTATGACACTAATAGTGAAGGCTGTTATGGTTCATAGGCCACGAAAATATTTCAGTTCAGCATCTAATTGACACATAAAAAATGTTACGTCCAATTTTACAAGGAATGCTTCGGAGTAAGGGAATTGAGAGCAATTTATTTGGGTTTTCCGGAAATAATTATATTATTGTTTGCAAATAAATGTAGCAAAACTGCCATAAACTGAAGTTCAAAGATCAAAGGCAGTCGTGCGAGGTCCTCCCTTGTAGATACTGTTCGTAAATAGGTGCTACTCCGGATTATTATATATTATTCGATCAACCTTGGTAAATGGATTCGGAAAATATGTAAGGAATAAGTAAATACACGTTATATCTTCGACTTATTTTGATACGGGGTGGTATTGGTAACAGAGTCATGTCTGTGGAACGAGTACAGAATGTATTCGGAAAATATACGAGGAATAAGTAAGTATTATATGTGAAGAATAAGTATTGGCAACAAAGTCATTACAGGGAAACGCGTACAGAATGGGTAGTGAGTTTACAGCAAGCCCCTCCGACCGCCGTCAGGTCAACGAGCTCCTACAATGAGTAGTACAAATCTCTAATCCTGCCAGCTTTCTTCTGGATCTGTTTTACTTAAGTGCCATGTCATTTTATGGACAAGATGCTCGCTCACATGATGTTTTTGAGGCTGATCAGTGTCTCACCTTCAATCAATCATTGTGTCTCAACTACAGATTCTTCAAACGTATAATACAGCTAAAATGAGACGCCATACAGAACACAGTATATGCGTTTATCTGCATTTAATATTCCAAGTATTGTCAGTGGTACTTTGCAATAAGATGGTTTCGACGTTCTGCATGCCTCATGAATCCAGAAAAAATTTACTTAGATTGCTTAAAAGAAAAATTTACCGAAGCCTGAATATTTATCGGTTGCCAAGATAAAAATTGCAGAAGTTCGTGCAATTTTATTAAATTTTCGTTATAAGGAGAAAGCTATCGCCAAGATAAGTGCATTGTAATATTATATAATTGGAGCCAAACAATATTTAATTGTTTGCATCGAAGACATTGCTACCCTTTCGCAGCTAAATTATGTACTTGTTATTACTAGAGTATTTAATTTTTTGCAAACTGCACTGAACGATATTGCTTTTTATATTTTTAATTGACGCATAGAAAAAATGCTCAAAGCTTCAAATGAAAACATTGAAAACGTCAGCCACACGAATAAACATTGAGTGTATCACGTAACACATAGTTATAAATTATCATTGATGAAAAGAGCGTGCCAGATGCTCACTAGCCTTGAAGTTGTCATGACGATAGTCAACAGTAACACATAAGCTAATGACGATTTTCAACTGTTATTACTATTAATAAGCTAATGACGATTGTCAACAGTTATTCATAAGCAAATGACAATTGTCAACAGTAACTAATAAGCTAATGACGATTGTCAACAGTCATTAATAAGCAAATGACGATTGTCAACAGTAACTCATAAGCCAATGGCGATTGTCAACAGTTACTCATAAGCCAATGGCGATTGTCAACAGTTACTCATAAGCCAATGGCGACTGTCAACAGCAACTCATAAGCCAATATTTGAATGTAGCCGAATACATTAAAAGTTGCTAGGCGACGCTTCTCCCCACGACAATATTTGCCAGTAAGAACTTCTTATCAGCGCAGAGATAGTCTCCCGAGATGCAAATAAGTAAACGGAACTTGCTAGAAATTCGGTACTGCATTAATGGAAGTGATCTCCATAGAAAAGTGAGCAGGTACACAGCGTAGAATTTATGTCCAATTCAGAGTTTGTGCAATTTATTGAAGTGTTTGCTATAAGCGAGACATGCGAATGCAGTCAACACATTTCCCTGCATATAATAATGTACGTCAGGCAGCAGCAATATGTGTTACACAAATAAATGCAGCGTTTCGTGTTGAATCTTGTTGGGTGTTAGTGATGAGCTACTATAAAGTCAATACAATAAAAACACACATAACGACAAAATGTGCCAAACTGGATATCAAGAGGTGAAATTTCGAAGAAAAAAAGTCGCAATCGAAATATAAAACTTTTTATTGCGGATAAAAAGTATTGAATGGCTCGAAGCTAATCAACTTAAGAACATCCGCATGTAGCGTATTCCAGCAGCCGAGAACACTAGAGCTAAATTAGCGTCTTTCAACACGATGTAGATTTACTGGGAGTTCAAGTGCTATACTAAAATTAATGAATGGGACACATTATCCATATCCACACGCTTCTACCCTGCCAAACAGATCAAGATAACAAGACGAGAGTAAAAGTGCATAGATGTTTAGGCGAAGCCTGGATTATTTCTCGTTACAAATGGAACATAGGGAATAACGCTTGTCGTAATGTTAGTCTCAACAGGAAATCTTCAGTTTTTATTTAACTTGAAGTATTTTTTAAAATATTTAAATAACTTTTGTATTAACTGACCTTCTAAATGGTTATGAATTCATGATAAAAATGTAGAAGCATTGATGCTTTCGTTGTTATTGCACAGTTCATTGAGTCTCAATACTAGTTAATTTAATTTCACTTTTAATGAAACTATCAAATTGATAAATTTCAAAATTATTACCGTCAAATGAATTATTTGTGAATGCTACAACTGAAAATTTCACTTGAAAGTTTTTTTCATGATAAAAATGTCTTCACATGACGGCAATCGGCAAATAATTTTTTGATCCAAATTATTGAATAATCTGTAAAAAGTTTAAATCTCTCGAATTTTCGTTCGGATAGACTTATTCAGGATTACCCCATAATTCACAAAGCGACCAAATTAAAAAGCAAAGTAAACGAAGGAAAACAATTTTTTGCTAATTAAAGTAATAGTTGGCGTTTTAAATTTCTAAATTTAAGTTAAGTTCGTGACGACAGAAATTGATGTAACTAATTTTTAATTTTTCGTCAATTATTTATCATCTGCATCCTTGTTGAGCCTCTCTATAAATTCATCGCGCTTGTAACGTTAAACTATTCGATGAAAAAATTAGTATCCACCGTGGAAATATCTCTAGAGAATAGAATATTGTGTTGCTAACATGGAGACCAATGAGGGAATGACAGAAACCAGCATAGCTCCGCTCACGTGTAATCAAGTTCACGATTTTTTATCCATTGGACGAAGAACATAAGGAATAGAATTTAATAGTTATAAAAATCAATCGGAAAAAACATTGATAATCATAAAAATTTATTTATGGGACACTTTGTAACCTAATTACTCTACAACCCTGAAATAAGAAACGTGATGATGGAGTTTGGGAGATGTGGATTTGGGAAAATGCTAGTTAAATTATCTTAAAAAGTATAAAACTAATTATACTTAATTTTATTAATAATTGTAGAATAAATAAAAATTAAAGTAGATATAATTAAATGCACTGTACTGAAGTATAAGAAGAGCGCTAGTTAAATTCTTAATCATTTAAAAATTTATAGTGACCAAGGTTGCCATGTAACGAAAGACGAAGATGATGATGCCAAGTCACATGATACGAGCTAATTAATTACGACTACTAAGACATTTTTTTGTAAAATTGTTCAATTTTAGTAATATAAAGCTGTGGATTTTTTCGGACTACACTGTCGCACAAATAGTGTAGGCTATGAACACAACTTTCCAGTAGATCAATTGATTTATGCATGTACAGTAACAAGTAAAATTTTGATTAATTTCCACGTAGTATTTTAGAATAGTAACTATTACCACAATGAAAACTTCTGACTTATACTTTCGCTCTGGTACTTCTGATCAAAGCTTACCTTCATACAACAGTTCACATTTGTCGTTTGAATTACTCAGCTTATATGATGCATCATATTTCAGAAGTCTGGCTTGTTAAGAACTAAGCTGGGGCAACATGTTCAGCACAGACCGTATCTATGATACCGCAGCGAGAGGTTCCTCTATATGTAATTTTTCCCCCAATTAGCTTCTTAAGGCCGCGTAATTATGCAAATTGATATGCTGTAATTCCAGGCTCCCGCCAGCCACACAATAGCTTGCTACAACGAACGGCTCGGAGGAGGGAGGTTACAGGCGGGGTTTGGGGTAACTTATTATAATATTTAGAGTAATAATAAAATAATAATGCATTATAATAATACAATTATGATAATAATAACATTATAATGATTTAATGTAAATGACTAGGCTTAAAATTTCTTAGATGACATGAAAAGAGCCTACATTGGGTATTAATGTAGAGCACCCTTCAGTATATACAAATAGAATGTGATAATTATTGATGAGAAATTAAAAACTCAAAATTGTATTTGAAACTTTTATTTTTGATAATTACGTGGCACATGGTCGAACAAAAAAAATAGACCAAGTAATTTCACAATAACGCGTACAAAGCAAGCACTAAACAATATGGCAACATAGTAAACTGACGTTAGAAAAGTCCTCGCTAAATTTCTTGGCCGGGCTACCAAGTGGGAGTAGATTGCTGTGGGCATCGCTGAGAATTAAGCGTCGGACATTACGTATTCGGGGGCAGCGCTCCCGCACATCACGGAAATTTTACAGGCTGCGCATTAATTGAACACAGCGCCCTGTGGGATACAGTGTATACTCAGATAAATGAGTGGGACTTGGTCCAAATAGCGATACACTTTTGCGCTTGTGTGGGTTATGTCGTGAAATTTCTGTACAGTGTATACTTAGATAAATGAGTGAGACTTGGTCCAAATAGCGATACACTTTTGCGCTTGTGTGGGTCATGTCGTGAAATTTCTGTTATAGCGCCCGCATGCACATAGTATTCCGTACTATAGTTCCTACGAGTAATTTACTTCGCTCTAGAACTAATGACTATTGTTAGTATTGACTCGGCTCTTGTACGTTCAAGACATAGAACTACTGTTCTCCTTGTAAGTATTATGTAAATAGTTTCGTTATGTGCAAGACCTTCACATATGAATATATTCCCATTACGTTACCGTTTCCATGTTTTATAGTAGTGTTATTTTGTTCCAGGATGTTGCATTATTGTTGAATAAAGCTCTTGATGAGTTAGCTCGGCTTTCGCTTACAACAGGTTATTTTGACTAAGTTTGGCCGGGAAAAAGCACAAATTGTTGCTACTTTGGGAAAAATCACCCTTTGGACCACATGATCCATTATTATTTTTGAGTGTGTGAGATGCAGTGGGCCGCAGCTGTGTAGTTCTTGGTAGCAGATGTGCAGCGAACAGTCGCTTGTGTTAGTAATTAGCGTAACTGTGTAACAAGATAACATGTTGAGGCAGCTGTGTGGTTAAGAAGTATACAAATATGTAAAACTGCTTCAATTTTGCAGTGAGTCTGTGAAGATATAGACGCAGGCACTACAGTGCGCTGTCGATGTGAGAACATGGAGTGCATTATAAGAGTTTTTAGGTTGAAAATATTCTCAAAGAAGAGGTCAATAATATATTCATGGGAAATATACAATAAATATATTCAAGTGAATATAGTATTCAAATAAAACGTACTTAACTTGCAGTGCATCTAACAACATGCAGTCAATATTTAACGTAGTTCAAATTAATCCTGACCATGAATTTATTCTCCATCCATAATGATATTCATGCAGAATTAATCAGGCCATTTGGATGCCTCGAATTCATTAGTCTACTGCTCAATATTTAGGGAGTCCGTTGCGAAATCAATTTGAGTTTATTCGATAATTATGGTTAGTAAAGCATATATTATAACTGAAATAGCTTCATTTTGCTGACATGAGTAAGAATTCCTGCAACTTATTGGAACAAACATATAATACTTAATATGTTTATATTATGTAGAAAAACAGCAATTAGTAAAAAGCAAATAAATGACAGTAAAAACATTCAAGTATATATTTTCGCCAGAAGTAATTACAGTTAAAATAACCTCGACAGTATACTAAAAATACCCCAAAAAATGTGAATTTTTTTAGTATCTCGACCACATGCAAATTACTAGTTATTTTGCGGAGGTTGTTTCATCATGTGAACTCATAAAGAGTCTCTGCGCTTTAGCGTAGCCTGTGACTCACATATACGGCATATGTGAGTCACATTTGTGACACGGCGTCTGAAACACATCTAAGGGATACTTAGATGACGTACATTTATGTACGAATTTTAAAGATAGACGTCGTGATTTTCAATTCAAAAACGAGTTCTCCAAATACTTTTACAGGCTGTCAATAATTTCAGAGTTTTACTAATATTTTAGGATAATGCAATGATGCAACAAGTTGCAAAAATTCTATCGGAGATCGTTCGCCTAACAATGATTTATAAATATATTTAATTTTGAGATTTGCAGGGTTTGTCCAGGATATGTGCTACTATATGTTTTCGATTTACGAATTTGCAGTTATCTGAGAATCCGGCAATCAAGAGGCCGAAGTTCTGTTCACATCTCAGCCCACCCCAGAGAAGCAATCTAGAGCGAGGCAAGGCAATCGGAATTGCAGGCCAGCCTATAGCGGGTTATTGCCATAGCCAGTCTCTTGAACTGATGTTCAGTTACGTCTAAAAGAGCTCGTGTTCGGGAACTGTAGTGGCGGCCACTACAACTTTCAAACACTAACCGCCCCTGTTTACCTTGCTATTGGCCTCGTGTATTGGCGCTACCCAATAACAATTTACACGAGGCCAGTAGCAGGGTAATTAGTGGCGGTTAGCATTTGAATGTCATATAGGCCACCATTACTGACTTTGAGTGCAAGCACTTGACCATTGACATAGAACAGGCTTGAAGGCGCTTCTTCGACATCAAATATAAGATTTGATGTAAAAGAAGCGCTTTCAAGCCTGTTCTATGTACAAATCTTATAACAATTGATAAAAAGGTTATCTTTAACGGCTTTATCTTATTTTCCGTCACTTGCCACGTGTCGGTTTAAAATTATATAACATTCATCCAGTCTCAATCACTTAAAGTGATCAACATTTTTTCCTGCGTGTTTTGAAAATTCTCGTTTCCTAAAAATTCTATTTCCTAATTCTCGTTTCCTAAAAATTCTATTTAAATTCTCGTTTCCTAAAAATTTCTACCAAACAAGTTTTGTAATACTCAAATGAGGAACATTATTTTCAAGTTATTATAATAAATATTTTTTAAAATCGAACATTTTGCAGTCTGGTATCAAATTGACAATTTCCAAAGTTATGTAGTTCAATTTAAAAATAAATATGCGTCTCTACGTCTTTAATTAAAACCCCAGGAAATCATGCGGAAAAATTCTGCCCCACTCCGCCGTAGCATTCAATCTGTAATATTTACTAAGTTCGTTCAGAAGTGAGATTGATTAATTAACTTCAAACCCTTCCTGCAGTCGCACATAGCGAGCGAGAAAAGTTCATAAATTTCCACAACATTTTCTCAGCGAATCGTACCGACTCGATATTGTTAGCGACCTAATAGACAATTATATCAATTTTTGATCAAGGTCGCTGGAGTTTTCTTACGAGATGCACGGAAGAATCGCTCTTTAGTTAGGCAATTTCCATGCAGTCCTGCATCATGTTCGCATTCAATAAAAACTGACGAAGCAGAGATAAGTGAGCCAAACTATTTAATTGCACAGAGAGATACAAGGACAAAGCGATGCGTTTAATAAAGAATTATTTCAAAAGTTTAATGGAAATGGAGCATAACTTTGTGCCATCCACGCTGCATTTTTGCTGCACGCTTCGTGCCATCCATGCTGCACGCTTCAGGCCATCCATGCTGCACGCTTCGTGCCATCCACGCTGCATGCTTCGTGTCATCCATGCTGCATGCTTCGTGCCATCCACGCTGCATTTTTGCTGCACGCTTCGTGCCATCCATGCTGCACGCTTCAGGCCATCCATGCTGCACGCTTCGTGCCATCCATGCTGCATGCTTCGTGCCATCCATGCTGCATGCTTCGTGCCATCCATGCTGCATATCCATGCTGCACGCTTCGTGCCATCCATGCTGCACGCTTCGTGCTATCCATGCTGCACGCTTCGTGCCATCCACGCTGCATGGCATCATGTCATCCACGCTGCATGGCATCATGGCATCCACACAGCCGGCAGATCAAGGTATTCACAGACGATGTCTGCTCACAGGAAACACAATTACTGCGTAGCTCACTTCTTGACGTCAGCTCGCGTGTACGACGAAATTAGATTTCAGCGAAGCTGAAGAATCTTTTGCGACAATCCTTATTGCTTTTTATGATCACAGCGCACGTTATTTCTTTTAATTCGGGGGAAAATTAACGAGCAATAATTTCAGTAGGCAGAATATATCTGATATTCGAATTTATTGAGGAGCAATTATTCAAGATTATATGTGCAAACTGTGCCTGTGTAAGAGTGCGATTAATCTTCATACCCAAATATGTTTTAATAAGATAGTTTTACTCAGTAAGATGTTGAAGTTAGTGATTTTTCCCAACATGTTCCCAGGTATAAAAAAATGAATAAGGAAATTATGGGAACTTTTTCGCGCGGAATTAATTTTAATAATTAGGCTCTGTGAGAGCGGGATGAATTTTTTTCCATTTGTCTGATTTATTTCCAAATGAATAATTTGTTAGTTTAAAATAGTTTAAAAACATATGAGAGGGAAAACTGTGGCTCAAATTTCATATTTGATTTCACCGGTATACATACGGTATGCCATCACACATACGGCAAGTCATTTTCAGATGTTCTCATTAATCGAGCAGTTTTCCACTTATAGGAAGTACGTAACTCAACGTTATTAATGACAAGTTTGAGAGCATCAACTCCCATAATATCGCCCTTATTTTTTCCCACGTTCACCGCTAAACGCCCGCAATTTTTCGCGCATCTTGAGCTCTCTGATGCAGTTTTGAACTGGAAACTGAGCGTCAAAAGTTGCCCTTTTATGCTGAAAATTGAAGGGAAAGTTTACGGGTGTTTCAAGGCTTTTACGACGAGCAAAATTACGCTTTTAATGGCGGTGACTGCCATCATTGAATAAATTATTTCGTCATAAGATTCATTGGGAAACAATGTAATAACGCATGAATTTGAGTTCTGATTTCTTGTTCAATACTGAACAGGAAAAACTGCATTTTATTTTAAAATTCTAAGCTTGTAGCATCTCGCATGATCTTCATAGAAGTATGAAAGAATAATCAATTCCATGATAAATATTTTAATAAATTTTCTAGATAATTTTAATGAAAGTAATTACGTATTAACTTCATGTGTTACCTTGTTATTTTGATGCATTGTTTCTCAATGAAGTAAAGTTTCCCAAATATTACCATATTTTCTTAATATCCAGGCAGAGTAATTTGAAAAAAAGTTAAGAAAATTTGTATTTGATCAAAATTGAAGAGTGGTAACTCCTAACGTCTTGATAGGGGCAAACTTGGTTTTCAGGGATTGTTCAGTTTTCGGAAGATTTTTCACTTATAAAATACATCTTAAATGTTTCTCTTTAACTGTTAAACAAACTATTCATATATGGTAAACAAAACTTACGAAATATTCAAACGCATACTGTTCACTTTGATTACATTGACACAAAATTTCATTACACAAACATAAGACCTTTTTATGGTCCCTTTTAATGGATATTAGTTTTTATGGTTCTTTGTTTTATGGTTATTCGGTTTTTATGGTTATTCGGTTTAATGGTTATTCGGTTTTTATGGGTATTCAGTTTTTATGGTTATTCGGTTTTTATGGTTATTCGGCTTTAAATGGTTGATCTGTTTTTATGGTTATTTGGTTGAAAATGTAGCAAGTCATAACTGCTAGGAAAAGAGCTCTTTAAGTTACGCACATGGTTGATTAACGGACAGTTGGGGACGTGATTGCATAAGTACAAGTAGCGGCCGATTTCTCGTCTGTGATTGGTGGGTTTAGCTTGAAAAGTCGTCAGTGATTGGCTGACAGAATTACAAACTTTGATAGTACGGCGACTGTTAATCATGCAGAGAAGATACGTTCAACCTGACAGTTGGCCGATACGTTTAACCTGACGGTTGGCTGATACGTTTAACCTGGCAGTTGGCCGATACGTTTAACCTGACGGTTGGCCGATACGTTAAACCTAACAGTCAGCTGATACGTTTAACCTGACAGTCGGCCGATACGTTTAACCTGACAGTTGGCCGATACGTTTAACCCGACAGTTGGCCGATACGTTTAACCCGACAGTCAGCCGATACGTTTAACCTGACAGTTGGCCGGTACGTTTAACCTGACAGTTGGCCGATACGTTTAACCCGACAGTTGGCCGATACGTTTAACCTGACAGTTCGACAGTTGGCCGATACGTTCAACCCGACAGTTGGCCGATACGTTTGGCCTGACAGTTGGCCGATACGTTCAACCCGACAGTTGGCCGATACGTTTAACCTGACAGTTGGCCGATACGTTTAACCTGACAGTTGGCCGATACGTTTAACCTGACAGTTGGCCGATACGTTTGGCCTGACAGTTGGCCGATACGTTCAACCCGACAGTTGGCCGATACGTTTGGCCTGACAGTTGGCCGATACGTTTGGCCTGACAGTTGGCCGATACGTTTAACCTGACAGTTGGCCGATACGTTTAACCTGACAGTTGGCCGATACGTTTAACCTGACAGTTGGCCGAAACGTTTAACCTGACAGTTGGCCGAAACGTTTAACCTGACAGTTGGCCGAAACGTTTAACCTGACAGTTGGCCGATACGTTTAACCTGACAGTTGGCCGATTGCTTGGTGAATGGATGAGCACGTGGTGGATGCCTGGTCTAAGACATGCTAATACTGTATCCGGATGGCTGTTTTTGCATCAATATATCTGGCAACAAGTTAATGGCTGACGACTTGTGATACGGCTTGCATATTGCATAGAGACGGAACCATAAACCTGATCGCAATGATACGACTTCTAAAATTTGTACAAAATATCCAACCCTTCTGATATAAAAATTGAAGAAATGGTTTTTGATAGAAGTAAAGTAAATGCTAAATCTGTGAGATTAATTAGTATTTTCACACGAATATTTTTAACTCAAAAATAATAAATCGTGATGTGTAATAATTTTGCCCCGCAGATGCGAAACGATCTGAATGGGAAAAAAATAATAGTGAGAATAATATCTATATCCATTGTTTGATCTAAGCGTTAGATGGAAGCGAGTGCGGTGCATTAAAACACAGAATTGAATTGAATTCAATTCTGAATTACGCCTTGAAATACGCTGTACAATTTATTTAACAGAACTTTTGCATGAAATTCGCTAGTAACGGTCGACATTTCTTTTTTTTTTCATAATCCTGGAAACTCAAACCTACGTCATATTTAATGCATGAATAAACTTCTATTTTTTTCTCGTTTAGAACTCATGAGATCACCGATTCCATGAATTCCAAATTCAAACATGAACATGGCGCCTAGCTGCTCTGTGTCAGGATGTCGATCGTAATTCCTTCGCGTTGAGGAAGGAAGCGAATAGGAAATCTTTTGTTTGCAGCGCTTCCGGTGCAGCTTGAATAACGTAAACGAGGTGCACTTTGTGTTTGCCTCCCATTAAACTTGTCTGTTAAACCAGTCTGTTAAACCTGTCTGTTAAACTTGTCTGTTAAACCTGCTTGTTAAACCTGTCTGTTAAACTTGTCTGTTAAACTTGCTTGTTAAACCTGTCTGTTAAACTTGTCTTTCACGCTAATGCCGTAAAACAAATTCCACGCGATGCTCAATTGACTTTCTTGCTCTACAATATAAATATGAGCCTGCATGTTTTTTTCTGACATAGCTAGTAGGAAATATTTTATATTTGCTTAATTAAGGCATGGAATGAGATTAGTCAAAGTACGCTTCTGAAATAAACTTTTAAATGATCCGTTGAAGTTTTGTAACATTCAAACGTCCCTATAACTTATTTGTATGGATTTATCATAATTAGTATTAGATGGCAGAATTTAATTCTTTATACACGTGCGATTGATGACCAGAGAATTAGTTGATTTATATTATCAGGGAGTGGAACTTTTCATCAGATGACGGTAGATCAAAAGGCAAGTTTCAGGAAATAGTTTTTCTTTATTAACGACGTTTCGAATGCAACAATGCAATGTATCATAATCAGTACATATCGTGACAGAGAAAAATGCGACTTAATCGAGCACATGTTAAACAAAAGATAACATGCTTTGAAATGAACATATATTTTTCAAACTAATTTCTCCGATTGTTTTAACCGCCACATTTGCAAGCCCAAGGAGAATCGGAATTTTAGCTGCAATAGATCACTTTATTATGGTATAATTCCAACCATTTGAGCTCGCAAAAAAAGGCGTCATACTACAATTACACTAAATTTAGAATCAACAATTACCCAATCACAGTGCTTCTTAAATCCAATAATCACACAATAATGCTTCTAAAATGCAATAAGTGTGTCAATCGCAGTGCTTTAATTAAATCAAAGTAAGATTTATCACATGCCACGATCGTTCCTAATGAGATGCATCATTACAACGGAAGCTACTTAAAACGGTTCAAGGTACGAAATTATAATTGCACGCGATTCGTGTTCGACATTTTTTTATATTCATCTTAGAACCTTAAATTCAGCCACATTTTTAACCTGCAGATTCTATTACTTATCCTACTTTTAATTCAATCGCATCTACAAAAAAATTTTCTATACAAAAAGCCAAATAATTTTTTATATGGATTGTTTTTCATTTTACAGAACTCGTATTGGAATTCTTTCACAAGCAGATGTAGCTAGTATAATGAACCTAGATAATATAGTGATAATTAATATATAAGGAATCTAGATAATATGGTGTTAAGAAATGCATATCTTCAGATGCACCATTACTCGTATATTGCATAGTGAGCCTAGACTAAAAAATAGCGCAAATTACTGAAAATCTTTTTTATGAATATGGTGCAGAACAATAGTTCATATTATGCACATCATGTGAAATGGGATTGAAGATTATCGAAAATAGTTTTTAACATATTGACGTTTCAAAAATACTATATTTGTTTCGTGCAAACGTAATTGGAATTAGCAATAAGTAAAAATTATACAGCACATGAAAATCGCAAAGATCAATTTAATATGATTCGAAATAGAACAGTTACGAACTTGCGTGAAATATTGAATTCAAGAACAGTTCTTCACACTAATAAATGCTAAATAGAAAAGTTTGTTATAATTAAATTTTTCTTTGTGTTTTCAAAGAATTGATAGGAGCTCTTTATAAGTACCGTACCTATTGAAGTACGTATAGGCATTTTCACTCACAAGCTTAAATAAAAATTTCAGCACATTGGCACATGTCACATAAATGAGATGAAGAAATTTTAATCAGTTTATTACAGTTATTAGTAAAGGACATATTTATAAACAATGAGTAACTAAGTAGCTTTCTTCCAAATTGTTGAATGATAAAATGCAAACGTTATATTTTTATATTACTTGTTCTCTTAACAAAAAGGTTGATATATAATAAATAGCAATCAGTACAGAAATACGCTTTCAAGAAATTTGATCTCTTATTATATGTTGCAACAGCATTGAATAAAATCCCCGGGTATTGTGGAAAAGAAGCACAATTTAGTGAAAGTCAGGAACTTTAGCAAGCCTCAATATTCCTCCCGGGAACCCGTATTGCCTCATTCCTTGTTTCGACGCATTCCAGAAATTCCTTCTAAGCCTTGAATTAAGCTCCAGTTTGTGATATGAATAGCAATTCTTTTAACAAAATACAAGAGTCTTCATTTTGTTTTGCTGCTCTCAGTGTCGGAGTTAAGAGCCGGGTAAACTCTGTGTGTTGTTTGGTGCAAAATGAGCACAAGCTTGTATAAAAAAGTAAAAATTTCAATTGTTGTGGTAAGCCAGGGAGCCCACGTGGCAAACTTGGGGTTTATTTTAAGCTTCCAAAGCCGTGGTGGAGTTTATTTTATAACACTGCACTCCAGAACACTATATATTTTTTTCATCCTGGCAACAATTAAAACTGGTTATTGATATTGTTACTGTTATTGATTCACCGAAGTTCCGTGTCTGCGCAAATTCGAATTTAAAAATTAATACGGATTTTTTAACACAGAGATAAATGGCATACAATTTTAAATAAATAGGTTATAATTATAAATTTTATCCTCACATGCCTTACGATTGAGAAGAAATAAATATTAAAATATTAGCGATGGCTGCACCAAACTAGATCATTTCAGCTCGCAATCGACGTGTGGTAAATCAGAAGCTTCCGAAGGCAAGATGAATAGTAACATAGTTATTAATATTATTGTATTAATAATTATTTATTATTTAAATGAAAAAGGTGAACGTTTCGCTGAAATGCGCTGCACTCTGGGAACTGTTCGTATGGTAACTCCGTTATGATACATGAACGAAATATACGTGGGACAATATTATTGCATCATATATTCCGTTAAAAGTAAGATTTGTTCTCATTAAACTTAAGTTCAGATTTATTTGATGCGAAGCCTATAAGCCTCTCGATAATTAAATGCCGAATAAATAATTCCAAACATAAACCTAAGCATTCCGATACTCACGATGGGAAAAGTTATTTAGTTCTTTTAATATTTCGACAGATCATTTTCAAGTCCCTTGTTAAAACGCCATACAGGATTGAGCAGAGACAGAATAAAGTTAGAAGTATGAAGTTATAAGCTCCTCTTGAGCTGTGGGAAGTTCGTCTTGGCTCAGCAATATCGCATTCACTCAGAAAAATTACCGAGATTTGTTCAAATAACGATGCACTGTGCGACCTTGTATGAGTCATCCAGATCCATTTTGATCTGAAAACAGGGGCGTATCAGAGCTACTTGCAGAATATGTGTCATTGTTTGGGGCAATATGATCCATTAATTTTTCTGGGTTTCTAGCCTCGAGTTCTCTCCAAAACACGCTTCCTTTGCTGTATTTTTTTTTTACGTCCAAGTTTTATCTGAATAGCGGCTCCTAAGTTCGTAGTTAAAACAACCCTAGACGCGGCGTTTTTATCAGCACAAAACGACCCTTAAAAAATAATTGCATGGCAAAGAGTTGAGAAAGTTTGGTACATGGTTGGGCTGGCTCGCTCTTCATGAAGTTTCAATTAACTGGCGGCTCTAACAGTTCGAATTTTTCCACTTCAATGAAAAATGCACGGCGATGATATTGCTTCCTGAAAGATAAGTCGCGGCCGAGCTGCGCTAGGTCTGCGGTGAACCTCATGTATTTCTGATTACGGAGCTTGGCCTGGTGACGTAAAGGCCTTCGCGAGTCAAAACTTTCATTTTAACTTCACAAATAATAATGACTCTAAGTTGTTGTACCAAAAATTATGAATATATGGAAATAAAAAATATAGTGATGAATTTGGTGTCGAGCTTCATGAATCATTTGTTTGAATTCTATTTAATTAGTAACATAACGAGTTTGTTGATGGGGTATAGCGCTTTTTAGTACAGAATAATAGGACACTCAATACAGAATGATAATGTAATTAATGGTTCTATAATTCATGTTTAAGTAGGTATGTTCTGCCATCAGTAACATAGAGTTCCAGTGAGGAAAGTGACCTGCACAAATTCCAAGAAAAATAAACAAAAATTATTTGGGGAAATATACGGCCGAAAACTCATGAATTCAAAACTGCGAGACAAGCCTCCGGTGCCAGTAGCTTCTTGTCTCTAACTTAGTTCACGTAACTGACTTGTGTGAATACGGAATATCTTATCAATAAAATACTTTTAAAAATTACTTTTTAATGACAACACTTCTAATGTTCTTAACATTAGAAACTTCTTAACATTAAACACTTCTTAAAGACAACACTTCTAATCCAGTGTCTCCAATGTTAAAGATGAATAATGAATATATCATTTTATTTTCGAATAATAAAAAATTAATTTTTCCATTTTTTAATGTATAATTTTTTTCAAAATTATTTATTCTGTCAATTGATTCATGCATTGCCTCCAATTTCACACAAGTGTGCGAAATTCCAGATCAATTGGAGAGGTAAAAGTGTGTCATATATCAATTATAAATTTGTAGCTGACAAAATTATTATTATTTTTTTTTTAATATTGGAAAAAAAATTTTATTCATACAATTATTTATTTTGTCATTTGATTCATGCAATTTCTCCAACTTTACGCAAGTGTGCAAAATTTCTGATCGATAGGATAAGTAGAAGTGCGTTAAATTTCGATTACAAGATTTGTAGCAGACAGACAAACAGACAAACAAGAAGTGCAGTTAAAGAGAAGTGTTGTATTAATAAACATAAATGTAACAAAGACTTGTCATAGACGCGTTTCATTAGCGCGAGAGCTGTTAAAGCTCACACTATCACAAAATTTCAACAAAAATTTCTTGATGGAGTATCGGACCGGCGATACTGTGTTACTGTCGTACCTTAGCTACCAAGGAGCGTGGATTACTTTTTTTAACAGCAAGTTGAATGTCGTTGGCAGTCGATCCTTAATTTGTTTTGAGATGATATTTCCGCTTGATTTTAGTTAATTTAATGAAAACAATAATGCTAAAATTTTTTAATTTCAAAGCAGCGAGATTAAACAGTATAATTTTTTTCTCCTATAGCATTCATACATACAAAATATAGCTAATTACAACACTTCTCTTAACTTCACTTCTTGTTTGTTTGTCTGTCTGTCTGTCTGTCTGTCTGCTACAAATCTTATAATCGATATTTAACACACTTCTACCTGTCCAATCGATCTGAAATTTGGCACACTTGCGTAAAGTTGGAGACTTTACGCAAGTAGAATCAATGGAGACTTAGTAGAATTTAGAAGAATCAATTGACAGAATAAATAATTTTATAAATTAATTTTTTTTTCATTATTAAAAAAATTAAAAAATAATTTCGTCTGCTACAAATCTTATAATCCATATATGACACAATTTGACCTGTTCAATTGATCTGAAATTTTGCACAATTGCATAAAGTCAGAGACAATGCATGAATCAATTGACAGAATAAATAATTTTGAAAATTTACATAATTTTGATACCTTAAAAAATTTTTGAAAAATAATTTTTTTTAATATTTGAAAATACAATTAGAAATTCATTGTACATGTGTAACATCCAAGATTGTTCAGAAGTGTTGTCTTTAAAAAGTAATTTTTAAACGCATATTATTATTTTATTTGTATTTGCACAGAAACTGGACATGGTGAATTTTAGGCTGGGTAAGGAATTCATATTGTTTATTAATACATGTTGATTCTGTGTTATTTCAAACGCGGGCTGAACACAAATTTTTTTAATCTTGGAGTTTGATGTTTTATCGTCAGGGCTTATTCACAATCATTTTATAGTCCGTCTTCGGTGTTTTTTAACTCATGAACGAATCAGCAATAATATAATTTATGTTTACTTATTTTTTTTACCTAATTAGGGGTACTCCATGGTAGTTTGCACCAATTGCCTGATGAAAGAACTAAGATTCTCATGTGAACACTTCATTTAGTTAGAAAATCCGACACATCAAATGTTCACAGGGAAATTATGTTTAGCTCTGAGTAAAACAGCAAGCTTAAGAGCGAAAGAACACTGAAATAACACACTTTGTAAAGAAAAGGTAGTTGACACGAGGTTGATGAACGCGATTGTATGATAAAATTACACAGCTTGTTTAAGCTATGAACCAACTGTGTAGCGCTGGAAAAAAATTAGCAGGCCATTAAAAAAGCTCATCTCTGTGGCTGCCGTGAGTGTATCCAATGACAGCATTTATGCTTGTCGAGACAAAAATTTTACTACATAACAATATGAATAATTTATTGCTAAAGCTCCTTATTTTGTTAAAGTTCCCAAAGAGAGAAGTCTTGAGACAACAGGAATTATGCATGTTTACAAACAAGTGCATTTGAGTTGGGAGTCAGGAGATAAAAAAACAGGCAGCTCTTCATCTATGATAGTGAATGTTTCAGCTCTTTTCATCCTGATTCATTATAAATCTTTGTATTTATGTATTAATTCAGCCAAGTAGGTTTATTTTAGATCAAGATGTGATCTGCATGGTGCCAAGCTGGCTTCAAGAAGGCATCTGGGTATTAATTCAAGACAATGGAGGAAGGAAACTTCATCCCGATTCATTATAAATCTTTGTATTTATGTATTAATTCAGGGAAGTTGGTTTATTTTAGATCAAGATGTGCTCTGCATGGTCCGACTGGCTTCAAGAAGGCATCAGGGTATTAATTCAAGACAATGGAGGAAGGCAACTTCATCCTGATTCATTGTAAATCTTTTGCATTTATGTATTAATTCAGCCCAGTGGGTTTATTTTAGATCAAGATGTGCTTTGCATGGTTCCCGACTGGCTTCAAGAAGGCATCTGGGTATTATTAATTCAAGACAATGGAGGAAGGAAACTTCATCCTGATTCATTATAAATCTTTTGCTTTTATGTATTAATTCAGCCAAGTTGGTTTATTTTAGATCAAGATGTGCTTTGCATGGTGCCATGGCTTCAAGAAGGCATCTGGGTATTAATTCAAGACAATGGAGGAAGGCAATACGTAGGGTTGGTAAGGGACGTGGAGAGCTGTTCTTGGGCAATATACGACCAATACGGTGCCTGCGAGCACCATAAACTATGCACGCCATATTAACTGCGCCAAGATAAAGCCTGCGCGAATATACAGTCATGACTGCCAAAATGAACACCAGCCAAAACAATCCGCGCGCTTTAGTTCAACCCTTTCATAAAATGCTGTAGTTTTATTCAAATTCTGGTCACGATGTCGAAAGATTGAGATAAGAAGCGATATGTATACAATGATAAAGTATTTAACGACGGTCAGTTGTCGAGACGATCACAACTTGCGAAATTTGATGCATTTGGCTCAACCCATTTTGCTGTTTAATTTAGGCATATTTCCAAATTAAAAATGTAAATTTATTCATTTAATCAAATGAAAAAGGGTTTATTTAACAATCATTTCTTGAAACGTGGGGTTATTACTATGAAATAACAAATACCTAATCTACAGGACTTATGGTCTATTGTGGTAGTGTCTGAGGGCCACAAAAAGGGCGAGATTGCGCATCGCAAAAGTTCTTCCTGCTGCAAACAAAAAATAAATAAATCTCTTGTCAGTGTTTTCTCTGGACAAGTCACTGAGGAGCGCGACATTCAGGATGCGTCACCAGGAAATACAGCAATGGAACGATATTTTCTCTACTCGATGAAGCAGAAATGAAGTGACGCAACACAAGGGGTGTCGTGAGAGGCTGGCGGCAGCTCCAGCAACGAGTTAGAGGAAGTCGAATAAAGCGACTACTGTGGCAGATGATGAATTTTGGTGACTTGTTATCCTTTTATTCTATAAAATATTGCGGAAATTTGATTGATATATCAGGAATTACAGTAAGCAGTTAAAAAGTTTATGATTCTGTACAATTTTAGTGATATAATGTAATCGTAATATTAGTGTACACGCAGTTTTCCTTTAGGATTCTACTTATGCCCGCACGATCGGTCGGAATTATAAATTATATTCATATAAAAAGTTACGAATATATCCGGAATATTTGTATCACTAGTTACGAATCTCCCGATAAATTCGTATCAAAAGCTACGAATGCATCTTATCTATTCAGTCGTGCAAAAATAGCAACATTATTTGAACTGCGCAATAAATACTGTTGACATTAAGCTAACTGTGCATGCAAAATACCTCTGCAAAATTCAAACCAAATTTATCCGGAGCCGAAATGCACAACAATGTTAGTCTTAGGCGCGATTCTATGGCCCCGTCCATGATATTTTGAATAACATAATTTTGAAAAAATATAGTTGCTTTTAGCTGAAAGTCAAATAATTATTTGTTCTCATGGATTTAAAAGCAAAGAAAACAGCCAGAAAATTCACCAAATGAAAGGAAATGTTTCGGAGTCCAGCTCCATCGTCAGTTCAAAAACGTAGAACACAAGTACAAACAATTACTAAACTGAAATTCCCATTGAGAATATTAAAACCTAAATCGTCAATTGAAAACAAATAGAATGGAGAAAACATGAGCAGAAAAACAAATCTATTCCCGATATCAAGGGGATAAGAACTGTTGGCGGCATTTAAACTAGGCTTTTTATCGCATTTTCTGATTTATGGAAAAAATGCACTATTGTGCTCGCCATGTCCGTCTGTCTGTCTGTCTGTCTGTCTGTCTGTCTGTCTGTCTGTCTGTCTGTCTGTCTGTCTGTCTGTCTGTCTGTCTGTCTCTCTGTCTGTCTGTCTGTCTGTCCGTCTGTCCGTCCTTCCGTGACCTCAAGTTTTCGTCGATGAGAAAATGCGCTCTTTGTCACTCACTGCAGTGAGTACTGAGTTATATTTTTTTAAGAATGTTCTGGGTTTTGGTTAGGGAGGCTAAAAATATAAAACTACTATAGGACACCGGACTTTCCACTACTCGTCATAAACGCGTACAGCTAAATGAGGGGGATGCGCAAGCAGGTTTCCTGTTCTTTAACTCTGCTTTTGTGCTTCACGAGCCTAGTATAGAAATTGCTTGATGTCACACCAACATACGCAGATGCGCACTGCGCACAACTATATTGATAAACTAAGGACGATCGCATAAGAACAGGAAGTGTATATATATACTTGAAAAAATAACTGATTTTAGAAATTTCTCACCAGCAATACATGACGATGTACATTTTGGAGGTATTTCGAGAACCAGACTCGCAACTTTCGGAGGCTGAACCAAATAAGGAAATTAACAATAAACAGCATTCCTATTTTCACGTTCGGGAACAACCTCAGAATATGGCTTAGACAAAAATTTATTAATTTGAGTATTCGCCAGTTTCGAGGGAAGTCCATTTGACGATTTAGGTTTTAATATCCTTACTGTGAATTTTAGTTTACTAATTGTTAGTACTTATGTTCTAGGATTTATAACTGACGACGGAGCTAGATACCAAAAATTTTTCTCTCATTAGAAATGGTGAATTTTTTTGCTGGTTTTATTTGCTTTGAAATTTTTGATAAGTTTACGATTTAAGCGATCAAGTGATTCTAATAAGTATTTGTCCTAAGGAATGACGATGTCACTGCTTAAAATGACTATAAAAATGACTGTAAAAAATTCAACTAACAGTAATCAGAACCAAGCCACATAATTATGCTGTTAATCTAAACTCATATCATTCACAAGGAAATTTTGCTTAATTTCTTTCAGAACAATCCTGTACGGTATAAGGAGCGAGAAACCTCATGCCTGACATCAGCAAATGAAAATGACGTCGGGATCTTGCGTTCAATTCAATCAAGACTCTCGACTTGTCAGGCTTTATATTCGACAACCCCAAGCAATTATGCTATTTCGTATTGGTTGAACAGCTTTTATGGCCTCAGATTGAAGTTTTAAAGGGATTCCCTGCGATGAAAATCGGCGCACATGAAGAGCGTTAATCAAACGACTTTCATCGAATTTTAGTGCACGAGATAAATGACATACGAGTTTCATTGTTGGTCAATTAATTGAAATCAATAATTTTGGTACGATTAAGAATAAAGTTCTATTGCTTGAGCATCGACGAGTGACACGATGAATTTAATCGAAGTTTCAATGAAACCAAACAAGTTCATTGGTAATTTGATTAATTGAATCAAATCGAATTGTGACATTGATTGAGCGTTTCGATGGCATTGTCTTCGAGTTTGTTCAAGTTAATCGTAAATTAATTAAGCTTCATCACGTCGCATCGAGCTTAAGTTAGTTATTAATCAACACATTAAACGATAACTTGGAGCGATGTACTGTAGATAAACGATCGCAGTCTAACTACGCATATATATGTCTTTCAGGGCTAATTGTACGATTGTTATCTCTGTTTTCGGGGTGCCAAAATATGGTGAGACGAAACTTCATTGAAGGGAATGTGTAGCTCAGTTAACTATTTAATAAATTATTAATTTGCTCCGGTAATTAAAAAAATAATGCAATAATCATTCTACTCACCTTTTGTTGTGTGACGCAGCACGCTTTACTTCTCATAATTTCGTTCGCAAATAAATTAAAAAAGTAATACACAGACCAGAATGAACAATTAGATATTATACTGTATTTTCCTTATAACACATATGCAACTCTCCTGCTCTGTATATCTATTTGCCTAAGATTTTTCGGATAATATCTGTATTAGCATAAACAGTTCAATTGTGTTAAAAATAAAATGAAACTGACGATTCCCAAGGCTTTCTACATTTTAAAATTTCATGCATTTCATCTACAAGTATCTAATTATTCAATCTCAAGGCATCTGATTCCATTAATTCGAGGCATTTTATTCAAAAGCCATGTTTTCGGTATTTCAATTCATTAGTTATTAAAATCACTTGACTGCTTAAATCGTACATTTATCAAATATTTAAAATCAAAGAAAATAGCCAGAAAATTCATCATTTCTTTAAAAGGAAAAAGTTTCGGAGACCAGCTTTTTTCTTTGCTTTTAAATTTTTGAATTCATTAGTTGACTTGTTCGCTTTTAATCTCAGTCTTAAGCTGTAAGGAATTTCTTTCACGAACTTTCAGCATTTGTTTAATTTTAAAGCAATCCAAAATTAAGTTCTAAAGAGTCGTGCAATTTCTTAGGAGACGTCAAAGTCAGAGAATAAGTGTCACATTTCGACGCTAATGACCAAGAAAATATAATAGCCCCCTGCTGCCACGTGCAAAATGAAACTCCGAGACAAGCTATTCCAATTTGTCGGGTTACTATGCAGAAGACAAGGCCAAGTGATCTATTCTACTCGCCATCTTGCATGAATTGCGCCGGAAACATGAGAACAGGAGAAGGAAATGGTTCCAGGACGAGCCTATGTTTAATTTTGGTACTTCAAGCGAAGGTCACTTGAAGTTTAATTTTAGCTAAATTTATAACACGTGAAAGAATATTTGTTAGATTTTTATTGTTAAGATTTCATCGTTTACAGAGACAATTCATTCACCAGTTTTGAGATATTCGATCCCCAGAATAGATTGCATGTTTGATCATTGTATTTAAAATCATGACTGCATCACATTCGAGTCTGATCGGATATACGAAGCTCTTGATTAAAATCGAAATATCGAAATAATACATTTTTCATATCGAGGTATTGCTCCAGACCCAACTTTTATTTAATAACATAACCATCACTAATGACGCATGTTTTAAAACGATGAAGCATGTTCATGAATAATGGGGCATTCAATTAAAATATGTTCAAGCGTTATCAACACTCGGTGCACAAGAATTAATGACCTCGTGCAGTAATTTCGAAAAGAAGCAAATGATGTAACCAATAACTTGGGAGTGATTAATTCTTCAGTAAAAAATAATTTCGAAGAATTATTGTGTAAAATTAAGGTCGATTTTAACTTTTTTTTAACTCCGGAGCCAGCACCAAACTAAAACTTTAGATGCTGCCAATACTTTAGGTGCTGCTGTATATATATAATTATGCATAACACGTGTGTCTGCAGGTGTATGAAAAAAAAATTCTATATGAGCGTGTGTATGAAAAAAAATTCTATTTGAGAAGAAAGAATTCCACAATTTAGCACGGCGCCACAAGTTATTAAAATGTCATATTTTTATTATATATTTTTCACGGGTAAACTAAACGCGGATCATATCGAGACTATCGGCTTACGTGGTCACTTCAGAGGTCGGACAGCATTTTTGCGATGTAAGGGAATAAAGATTTAAGTTGTTAATAAATCACTCGTGTGAGTTGGAATAAAAGCGAACGAATCTAGCATGAATGGATTAATGAATTGATTCGAATTCAAATATTCAATCAAACCCCAAAAATAATTTATTACGTATTTGCAATGTGATGATTTAGCTGATTCGTCAAAGGAGGTGGATATTCTTCGAAAAAATAACATATATTTTTCATGATGATCAACGTTTCCAACCGTGTATAGAATTCTAATCAGCTTTTCGGATAAAAGTTTGCAGGAGATTGAATTTTACCGAATTAAAAACCAAGTACAATTAATAAAAAAATGGCTTTTGAATAAAGTACATGGTTTACCAAGAGTTTAAAATGATAACAATCAAAAACTGACGACGTATTCTCTTGCACTTGGCATATGTTACTCTAATATCAGAAAAGGACGAAAATTTATAACATATTGATAACATATTGATAACATATTGATAAAATATTGATAACATATTGATAACATATTGATAACATATTGATAACATATTGATTGACATATTGATTGAAATTGATATTGATAACAATATCGCGTTCGGAATAGAAGAAATTAAGTTGTGCCCATGAGCTCCTGCATGTTTTCGTATTTCACGGTGCCACAGCCGGTATTGAGGAAGCGTGTAATTGTTATCCGCTCCCGCGACGCGATTATGAGAGGCTGGAGCCCCACATTTAATACGCTATTCAGGCCGAGTATTACGAGACAGGCTTCGCTGCTCCCTGGAGCTTTTCCAGAGCTCCGTATACAGATTAAGTCTGCTCGAGATGGCGCTCCGGTCGTGGCATTAGCTCAGAGTCTGTGTTAGTGTCATAAATTGTGAAGCGTCTTGCCGACACATGTTATTTGCATACAGGCTTTCAGCACGTTGACTCTGAAGTGGTACATATGCGTACCACGAAGTGTATTTCTGAAGGAGGTAGTGGTGCATAATTCAAAATAGTACAAAAATGAAATATTAGTACAAGATGAAGCAATCGACGTCAGCGTATTGATGAAGGTTTGATGTCTGAAAGTAGACAATTAAATATTGAAAGAAACCAATGGCTTATTTTAGTGCTATCAAAAAGATTTTGGTTGTATCGTGCTTGGATTGTTGAGCACTTCGAGAAATGGCACGGGTTAAAGGATCGAAATAACTATTTTATTGATGAGCTCATAAAATAAACTGAATGAATTCCCTAAGAAATAATTTAAAACCAAACAATATAATATAGCAAATTTTATAATTCATATTTTGAAAATTTCATGAACTGGGGTTAAAAATGCTGCTTCGTGCCCACTTCCCACCTATAGCGTGGACAAATCCAATAATAATTGCAACTACCATTTCCTCTTCGATAAGGAATTTAAAAGAAAGAACATAGCGTTTACTTTTACATTTTAAGTTTTAATGTCTGACTGTGAATCTTGGATTATTAACTGAGTGTATTTGCTTTCTAGGATTGTCGAACAGATGATGGAGCTTGACTACGAAACGTTTTTATTTACAAAGATATGGTAAATACCTGCGCATTTTTTTTAAATCCCATTCTGAAAAATGTTGGGGCAGTTTCCATGTTTACTTTGCTCGTATCAGTTTTCCGACGGATCAGTTTTCCGACGGATCAGTAAAGCATTCTGGGCGTGGAAGTTTTTACAGCCCACGCGACCATAAATCTACTTTCTCGCTTTTTTCTTTCCGAGGACCTGAAATAAGAAATGCGGTTCCACCGATTCCAAATGGTTCGAAAATCGTAACCGGAACCTAGAAATATGGCTCACTTGCCCAAACTATAAGCGTATGCAGAAAGAAAATGTAATGGTTCATGAAAAAGGCCACACCCCCGTGAACGAAATATGCCACTTGAAAGTTTAACATTCTCGTTGTAGAAAAATTTTATGCAGCGTAATAAAAAATGGGAGGTGAATGTGTAAAAGCAGAATAGAGTAAGGGTTGAAAAATATGTCGGAAGTAATAGTTAGTAGCTTGTCTCGTTAGATGTTTGTTCGGTCGCGTAGTAGGAATTCCAGGTTCCAGGCTCGCTTGAAACTAGAATAAACGCAAAAAATACCTGTTCAATTCAAACTTTCATAACATGCTATAATTTTTCCATGTTAAATGATTTTAGGTCATGAACGAAATTATTGAAAATTATGTATGAAAAGTGATGAATATTAATGAATAAATAGATCCGGATATTCTTGAATATTACCACAGTTGAAATTAATTAACGACCTAAACACACATTATAGAAGTCCAAAAAGTTCATAGAAATTTCTTATGTTTTTTTTATAATATCATTTGCGAACCAGGCAAGGATATAATATCATTTTCGACGCGTTCGTTAGCTCGAATATCTCGAACTGAATAATTCAGTGTTGTTCTGATCCGCAGGCTGCACGGTTTTTTCTTCCCCAAAGCCACAACAATTCTCCGTAAATAATTCATTAGGTGCTAAAAACTATTGATATCCTCATGGTTATTAGAATGTTGGCTGCAAAATTGATTTGAAATTATAGTGATTTTCAAAATTAATACAGTGATTTGATTTTCCAGCTTATTTTCTATCTATTTAAATTTATTAATAAGCTATTATCAAAACTGATATATTTAAAGTAGCCAGACCATACCACTGGATTGTTCAGTGCTCTGCATGCGGGCCAAAATAAAGACGCTTTAGCAAAATTTAAAGTGAATAAACGAAATATATTCGATATTAAAAGAGCGTGTTCGATTCACTATGAACATAATAGTTATATAATAGGCGGGCGCTCAACATGACAATGAATAGAGCAAAACATATTCCATTACCGATGAGAGATAATTGAAGATTCCTGGACTTGATATCGAACAAATGTACTTCAACTATGATGAATAACCATATATTAAGGTCTATAACGATTAATTTCAGCCGAGTATGTATGCTCCTGGCATGAAACTTAATTGAGCTTCCATAAATATTTTCCGCACAAAAAAATAAGGAAACAAAACCCCAACGCATTTTTTGCGAGAAATTCTGACTCAATTCAAGTTCGCGAATGAGATTTTTGTAAAATTATCCTTAAAAATATGTTGGCACACAATATATCTCCTTCCAAGGAGTTCAACAAACAGGCGAACGATGTTTTAAACGATTCACCGTAAACTATGAAATCGGAGCCACTCCGATTTCAGTCCAAAACATGCAAATGGGAGCCAAAAGGACCTGTTATTCAGCCAGTGTTTCAGCGTATGGAAATGTGGGCCAAAATGGGGGCCCTTAATGGGGGCCAATGTTGGTGGCCAAAATAGAAATGGGGCCAAAATGGGGGCCCTTAATGGGGCCAATGTTGAGGCCTAAATAGAAATGGGGGCCCTTAATTGGTGCCAAAAGGACCTCTTATTCAGCCAATGTTTCGGGGCATGCAAATATTCCTAGCGCCAAGCTTTAGACTGAACTGCAGACTGAGCTGAAGACTGAGCTGTGACCAGAACTGAATACTGAACTGTAGACTGACTGTACTGACTGTACTGACTGTACTGACTGTAGACTGAACTGTAGACTGAGCTAAAGACTGAGCTGTGCCCAGAACTGAATACTGAACTGTAGACTGACTGTACTGACTGTACTGACTGTAGACTGAACTGTAGACTGAGCTGAAGACTGAGCTGTGCCCAGATCTGAATACTGAACGGTAGACTGACTGTACTGACTGTACTGACTGTACTGACTGTAGACTAACTGTAGACTGACTGTAGACTGACAATAGACTGACTGTAGATTGACTGTAGACTAACTGTAGATAAACTGTAGACTGACTGTAGACTGACTGTAGACTGACTGCATGTAGACTGACTGTAGACTGACTGTAGACTGACTCTTGACTGACTATAGGCTGACGGTAGATCTGATTTAATCTGAAGCCCCAATTTCCTACCATTTCAATGATCAGTTCAATTTTTAACATATGTCTGCTGCAGTGAAAATTGTAGAGTCGCCATACCTATTCCCTCTAATATTAGAATGGAGAGGCTGGGGTAAAATTGCGGCAGCAGTAAACCTATTTGAAGCTATTTTTCTTTTGGGGTCGAGCCAATTTAAAAATAGGAGGCTTCAGAAATAAATCGAAACGCTAAGCCGCGTTTATAGCGAGGCTGAAATTTTAACTGGTGCAATAACTTAAGAACGGAGTAGCGTGAGCTTTCGGCTGCTTGTGCATGTTAACGGCATTACGTATCAACAGGATTATTAAATTTCCGTCAAAAATGTAATCATCGGTGCTTTTTATAAAATACTGTTCTTATTCTTTATGAGTTTAATATATTATTTTTATTATTATATTATTATCATGAGTGCTTTTTTATGAGTTAAATTTTTCATTCATTTTTACGACAAAATTTCGGATTTAGTCGGACCCTGAATATCACATTTCTATATTATCACATTATTATTGGGGTTAATGTTATTATTAATTGTTATCAAATGAACGCCACAATTTGACAGCAATTCGTCCGAATTTTATACCAAGTGCTCTACTGCGATTGAAGCAAAGCTAAAGGAATCCTTAGGATTGAGCTGAATTTTTTTTTGCATCGAGAGATCTTGAGACCGAGAGCGCAATTTCCTTGCAATTTCACCAGGACAATGTAATAGCCGCAAGAAAAAGCGCCAGTTTCGATTATTGCAATGCCACAGTGGCAACCACACTCAACAATGGCACGTAGAGTGCCACCTTCAAGAGAAGCTTCGTGCTTGCAATCCCCTCCAATTCAAGTCTTTTTTGTAAAAAAAGCAAAATGATAGTGGGTGAGAATATTTCTGCAAGTGAAACCATAAAATATACACGTAATGTGTAAAATGAAAGACCGATCATTTAGTTAAACGCGGTCACTATAAAATCATAAAATGGCAATAACCACGAGAAAAAGCAATGAGTGAACATTTATGAGACCTATGGAATATGTGAAAAAACATTGCATTTTTAGAATAAAATTTTGAGTGGTTCGATAACCGTATTAATTGCTGGATAATGTGCATTTCATTAATGTTGAATATTATACAATTACTTGCGTCTTATTATGCTTCATGTCTTCTGTTATCTGCAGACAGAGAAATAATTTAGAATTTAAAGCAATTTACCTTTTTTTACAGGTAGGGGGACCGAACATTAGCAAATCATAGGCCACAAACTCGAATGAGAAGGAAAGAAAATAATTGACACATTCGTTCAAAGTTCTAGTCGTAGTGTAGTGAAACTGGAATTTTCTTGTTAAAATTAAGTATTTGTATTTTTATATGCCCTCCTATAATAATCAAACAGAAGATTTCAGCCAAGGAATAATTTTACAATATGCGCCTTTAATTCATTATTTAATATCATTATCACAGAGTAACATCATTCCATCATCCTTATCCCAAGCCACAGTTGAAAAACCGTACCTTTTGTTGGTTCTATTTCAATGATATCCTTCATATATTGTGTCTATGGCCATAATAAATTATTAATGCACATCTAGTATTTTTCAATCCTTAGTGAATTCCATTCACGATTCAAGCACAACTTGTATAGTAATTCAAGAAGCATAAAAAGTAAGTTTAATTAGGTATAAAATAAATGATTTTAAGTTATAGTTATAAATCGCACGGTCACCGAGCGATTTTTTTCATTAGAAGTAAGATTTCTTAGTTTTTAGCAGAAATATTGAGAATTTTTTAAGCCGATGCAATGCTACGAGATCCTCAAATCATTTCAAAGATACCGAAAACTGTATGATAATAAAATTAACATTATTAATTTGAATATGCATTAGTATTTGAATATTCATTATTAATTTGAATAATAATTTCTTATTATAAACATCAAAACCTATAAAAACCTCGATATTTCAAAATTTAAAATTTAATTGAACCACTTGTGAAGTTAAAAAGATAAAGTAAAGCCGGCATTCTTTTGCATAGCACGATAAATCATTGAAGAAAAACAGCGTAAAGCAAATAAAAAAACCCCAGTGAAATAATTGTAGCAATATTTTCACTTACACACGGTTTGGAGACACCTAACCTAAAATAGGAATTTATCGACTTCACTAACACTAGTATAAGACAAGTATCTCCTTTTATAAGGCTATTACTATATATTATATATAAGGATATATTATATTATTATATTACTTGTGCAGACATGTTTGTCACGCAGACTACTTTGTCAGATTTTCAATACAACAATAACCTCATGTTATTGCCGATGGTTATAATTGAACATTCGATCATTCAACTCCGCAAAACTTTAATCAGTCTAAAAAACAACTGAATATTATTCCAAATGAAAGAAAAAGTTTATATGTCTTTATTATTGCAACGAATTCACTGATAAGAACGATCTGCTTTTTCAACAACTGACTGGCCAAAGCTAGAGTAAAATCGGGATCGAGCAAAATTCGAACCTAACAGCGACTCAAAATAATATTAATAGCTTTAATAAATATAATAGATAATAATACTTAATAATTATCAAATAAATGATTAATTAATATTAATAATTAGCAGTACCATATGTAGACCGAAAAGCCATCACGCCACACCTCGCTATTAAGAAGCTGCAGCCGAACGCTTCTTGTCATATCTGATGGCACAAACTTCGCTAGCGGTGCATAGAAAACTGGGTCTCGCAATTTCCTCCTAAGTTTACGAGGAGTTTGCGCGTTAATTAAAAACCAAACTTTGATCAAGAGACTCCGAATTAGACTTGACTTCCCAGTTTTATTCTTGAAAAGGTCGGATGATTTTTTCGATGCTCAAAACATGGGAACATTAGATAACTTTTGCATCCTAAGTTAAAACTCGAAAAATAACACTCCAAGTTATTAGAAATGGAATGTACAATTTGAAATTGGCATATGATTTAATTTAATAAGTTTCATTTATTTCTGATGGTTGACTGGACATATTTTCTACGATATTTCCTTTCAGTATATCCCCATAAATAAGAATGAAATCCGTGCGCATAAAAAAGAATGCATTAATTTAAAAATTTAAACTAATAAAGAAAGGAGTAACTTATAGTTTAATGCTTTTTATTTTCTGTAAGCAAAACAAGGTTCGAAACAGTAAATTCGCAAAGTTTCATTGCTCATGACATCCATGGAAATACTTGTGAATGCTCGTAATTACACGCGCACAGCATTACTTTAGAATGATAATAAAAATTTCAACATCCTTTGACAAGATTCCTTTGGTTTGAGCCTAAAAATGAATTCCATTTAACATTGTACTTCTCATAGCACTCACAACTTTGCGCTGGACAGGTAAAGCAGTAAAGAATATCAAGCTTTGATTCTCAAGCGTCAGAATCTCAGAGTCGATAAATAATTTTCCTAACGGACACCTCCAAAATTTCCCATTTCCAAACTGGCTGCGAGACTGGCTCTGCCTCGGGCTTTCGGTCAGCCGATGGACCCCGGAATGATCTTTGTAATTTATGGTCATCTTTTTAGGCGAGAAGGACATGGCAAGAATTCGATGATTTGTTATTTCCGCCCTCCTCACCGAACACCATTTAAATGCCGGAATAAAAATATTCGATTTCAGTAGGCTGTTAGAGGCCATTTTCGCATGGCTTCTTCACCAGACAAAACTAGCATTGCGAAATTGAGCTGTTCCTAAGCTAAATAAAGCTGTTTTCAATGGGAAATAATGCCATATTCGCAGGCAATTGATCAGACATAATGCCATATTCGCAGGCTATCAATCAGACATAATGCCATATTCGCAGGCAATATATCAGACATAATGCCATATTCGCAGGCCATAAATCAGACATAATGCAATATTCGCAGGTCATAGATCACACAAAATGCCATAAACTCAAAATGACATAACTATATATCTGCTTTAAACGACGTTATTCTCGAACGTCAGGAAAGCAGACGTCCATACATGTTCTCGGACGTCCATACATGTTGGAATTTTTCAAGTGTCAAGTACAATTTGTGTATATATATATATATATTATTATTCATGTGATGCTAGTACATAACGCTGAATTTAAGCACGCATAAGATAAGTGCCGAGTTAATTTAAAACAATCTTCAAATCTTTTACTTTCTTTTCTATTTCCTTCTTTTAAGAATAGCACACTATAAATAATGAATTATTAAATGCGTGAAGCTAAAACTAAAACTTTGTTAACGCTCATAGGAGTTTAATGCTGAGTAAATGTTAAGCAATTTTCAAGCCTTTCTTACACTTTTTTTATTTACTTGATGTGAGGTGTAATCTGCAGTATTGTATATTGTTAACTTTAAAGTAATAAATATAACTTTGAGACTGCACAATGCACATACATGGTTAATCCTGAGTTAATATTAGGCAATATTCCTGCCTTTCACACAATTTTCCCCTGAGAAAAGCATTTATATTTCCTTATATCTTAAATGTTACGCAATGAAACTATAAATATGGAATTTAGAATGAAAATAGAAAGCGACTATACCTCGAAAATATGGAAGAAATATACCTAGAAAATATGGAAGGGTCTATACCTCAGAAATATGGAAGGGTCTATACCGCCAAAATATAGAAGGGTCTATACCTCCAAATATGGAAGGGTCTATACCTCGAAAATATGGAAGAAATATGCCTATAATATATGGAAGGGTCTATACCTCGAAAATATGGAAAAAATATACCTAGAAAATATGGAAGGGTATAGAACTCGAAAATATGGAAAAAATATACCTAGAAAATATGAAAGGATCTATACCTCGGAAATATGGAAGGGTCTATACCTCAGAAATATGGAAGGGTCTATACCTCGAAAATATGGAAAAACATACCTAGAAAATATGGAAGGGTCTATACCTCGAAAATATTTAAGAAATATACCTCCAAAATATGGAAGAAATATACCTAGAA
Source organism: Hyalella azteca (assembly GCF_000764305.2). NCBI lineage: Eukaryota > Metazoa > Arthropoda > Malacostraca > Amphipoda > Hyalellidae > Hyalella > Hyalella azteca. Next base: position 933,482 of record NW_025936815.1, on the reverse strand, counting down.
AATATGGAAGGATCTATACCTCGAAAATATGGAAGGGTCTATACCTCAGAAATATGGAAGGGTCTATACCTCGAAAATATGGAAAAATATACCTAGAAAATATGGAAGAAATATACCTAGAAAATATGGAAGGGTCTATACCTCGAAAATATGGAAGAAATATACCTATAAAATATGGAAGGGTCTATGCCTCGAAAATATGGAAGCAATATACCTCGAAAATATGGATGAAATATACCTAGAAAATATGGAAGGGTCTACTCTATACCTCGAAAATATGTAAGAAATATACCTAGAAAATATGGAAGGGTCTATACCTCGAGTTCCATAAACTTCGAGACGAGCCGAGTCATGAGGCACGTCACGTGAATAATGACGCCGATATTAACGCGACAACGTCAACAACTGCGTCACGTCACACTAAAAAACCTTCAAGAAATTTTGAAAATTGTGAGGAAATTTTGAACACGCAATAAATTGCAGTCATAATCCTGATTATGAGGAGCCACTGAAAACAGGTCTGCGATGATTATAGTTATAATCTGATAGTTTGATTGTTCGAAACACGATTAGTTAACAGAAGCTTTCGATTGTAGAATTAGGCGCAATTTTTATAGGCATGTTAAAATGACCATTAGGTCGTTGTGCATTGAAAATGAATGGACTTATCCGGTCCTGATAATAAATAAAGCTGCAAACATGGAGGCAAAATAACGTGAGGTCAAAGAATTTTTAGTTATTTGAGCACTGCGTTATAGCAATGAATCGATTTACCTTTAATGAAAAATTTCATTCCAAGCAAAATTAAAAGAGTTTATTACAAGAATCTAATCGTCATGAACAAATATTCTTCCTTCAACGTTGCGAAAAGTGCGATGAGAAAGACAAGTTGCAATAATCATTCCAGGTCAACGGTAGAGTAGTAATTTTCATCATGAATCGTGAGCACAGATTAGAAAACGTCACTGTATCACAGAACTCATTTACTTGCACATAAGCCAGATAAATTAACGATGCCTGGTGCAATTTCGAGTAATTTATACGAGGTTAGTAATGTTCAGAGCACTGATAAGCTTTACAGAAAGTAGATGCCATTATTGAGTTAACTAATTCTAGCTCTGCATGTTACTTTCCCATAGACTAAGTGGCACAGCATGCTACTATGTTCTTGATCGATTATAACACCTCATGTGACTGTGACATATTGTAGATTGATGGTAGCCAATATGTGACTGTGGCATATTGTAGATTGATGGTAGCCAATATGTGACTGTGGCATATTGTAGATTGATGGTAGTCAATATGTGACTGTGACATATTGTAGATTGATGGTAGTCAATATGTGACTGTGGCATATTGAAGACTGATGGTAGTCAATATGTGACTGTGGCATATTGAAGACTGATGGTAGTCAATATGTGACTGTGGCATATTGAAGACTGATGGTAGTCAATATGTGACTGTGGCATATTGAAGACTGATGGTAGTCAATATGTGACTGTGGCATATTGAAGACTGATGGTAGTCAATATGTGACTGTGGCATATTGAAGACTGATGGTAGTCAATATGTGACTGTGGCATATTGAAGACTGATGGTAGTCAATATGTGACTGTGGCATATTGAAGACTGATGGTAGTCAATATGTGACTGTGGCATATTGAAGACTGATGGTAGTCAATATGTGACTGTGGCATATTGAAGATTGATGGTAGCCAATATGTGACTGTAACATATTGTAGATTGATGGTAGCCTAATAAGTGACTATGACTTATTGTATATTAATGGTAGCCTAATAAGTGACTGTTATCAATCGGTATATATCAAGAACTCACTATGAAACGGAAGTGAGGTTAGCCTAATTAAATTTCAGCTCTCAATTTGAATTCAAAGTAACCACAGCGGTACTACACCATCAAAATAAATTGAGCCTCAGCTCAGTCTATTTCACCAGACCCTGACCAACCTGTCATAAGCTGACAGGACGTAGCTGTCCAGGGTTATCAGGTTACACGTCACCCTTCGTAGTGACGCAATTACTATCAACACAGCATGGAACACATCGCATGCCTGGTCTGACCTTCCTGTCTCCAGCTGACAAGGTTTATCTGGCCAGGGTTATCAGGTTACGTCATTCTTTACAGTGACGCAAGCATCATCGACCGAGAGTATATTATCATCGATAACACTGCGCATTGAAATATTTGATAGCAGTAGCTAAAATTATTAGTGAATTTTAAAATATAGGTGTAAGATTGTCACCCGCACTGCTGCGAAGAACAGTACATGTAAGTCCCAGCCAGTCAAGTCACTTTGTCTCTGGTGTCCTTGCGACGCTGACTGAGCGAGGCTGCAGGACGCTATTCTCAGGCACGAGTGCGGTTTAATTGATCTATTCTCCTGTAATTTAGTGTTGATATGAATTATTTTAATATTTTCTTCTTTGATTAAGCATTTCGATGGTATTTATTCGTGTCATTTGTTTATCTCGAGAAAACAGAGCGAAGTCCCTTTTCTCTCTGTAGTTCTCCAATTCATTTTGTTACGCTTTGGATTTCAAGCTACTGGGTTAACTACGTTCCTTTTGAATATGTTTGAAAACTGAATGAATAATAGTTGAAACCGACATAATTTCGATTTGCAAAGTCTTTTTTTTTTGTCCTTTGCAGCGTTCCTATGAAATAATAGGTTGCCTGAAATGTTGAGAAAGTTAATTGAATAATAAGAAGCTATCCCCCATGTGAAACCTCAAAGTAGATTCATGTCCGAATGTAGTAGAAACATGAATTTCACAGCAGGAAGATCTGAACAGAACAGCTTCACAAAAGTATTCATAGTGGACAAGTCTGCTTAGCAGCTGTAACAGTAAGTGCTTTTGTTAGAAAATTAATATCAATTCTGTAAAAAATGCCGAAGTAAAAACTGTAACAGGAGCTATAACGACTTACAAAGTGGATGGCGCAGGGTTACACTAGTAGCGGACTGCTGTAGCCGCTACAGCAGCACGGCAGGTTGCAGAAGGGTTACACTAGTAGCAGGCTGCTCTAGCCGCTACAGGGCTATCGCAGGGTTATACAGGGTTGGTGCAGGGTTATACTAGTAGCTGACTGCTCTAGCCGCTACAGGGCTATCGCCGGGTTATACAGGGTTGGTGCAGGGTTACACTAGTAGCAGGCTGCTCTAGCCGCTACAGGGCTATCGCAGGGTTATACAGGGTTGGTGCAGGGTTATCGCCGGGCGAGACAAGGTTTGCATGGCTTTAGGTTCAGCAAAATATTGGTAGTACTCACGCAACGCTGGCTTACGTAATGCTCATGGGCAAGCATGTGCGGAGGTTTTTTCATGTGTACTTAGAAGCTGTTTTTTTACAACACTTCTCTTTAACTTCACTTATTGTTTGTCTGTTTGTCTGTCTGCTACAAATCTTGTAATCGAAATTTAACGCACTTCTACTTATCCTATCGATCTGAAATTTTGCACACTTGCGTAAAGTTGAAGACAATGCATGAATCAAATGGCAAAATAAATAATTTTAAGAATAAAAACAATTTTTTTCAATATTAAAAAAACTGAAAAAATAATTTTGTCAGCTACAAATCTTATAATTGATATTTGACACACTTTTACCTGTCCAATTTATATGAAATTTTGCACACATGTGTGAAGTTGGAGGCAATGCATGAATCAATTGACATAATAGATCATTTTGAAAAAAATATCTATTGAAAAATTGAAAATTTGATTTTTTAATGTTCGAAAAAAAATTTGAATTTCATTTTACATCTGTAACATTGGAAAGACTGGATTCTTTAGAAGTGTTGTCTTTAAAAAGAAAATTTTAAATGTATGTTATTTAGAGAACTTCTAATAATTATACGATACACATTTCTCAATTTTTTGTGACAAATTACATGAAACCTCATTAGTTACTTTCTTGAAATTTATAAGGATTCGTTCTATGAATTTACGTCGAAGGCAAAACGATTATATTCACAGGATACACGGTGGTGCTTGAAATACCGCCAGCTTAAAGGTTTTAACTTTGAATATATTGTGACCAAAGTTATAATTGTGGAATAATTTTTGAAATTGTGAATAAAATAGAAACAAGGGAAATAAAATTATTCCTTTATTAATCAAATTAATATAATTGAATTTTTTGTTTTTCATCTTGGATCTAACCAATGAATTTATCTATTATCTAACCTCATTCAAGTTCGATAATTTGTCGCCTAAAGCATCACAAACTATATTAATATTCTCCTCGCATCACGATATTAACTAATTCTTTGAGCGGTATGGAGTTTCTTTATTATATCGCAGCGTAATTTGGCTTTACGGCGCTCGCCATTGGAGCTCACATTACTTCAACCAAAACACCATCAACTAAATTACGTCGAGCTCTTATCTAAAGTATTGACTCGTAAAAAACGTCAAGGAAATTAATCTCTGTTGCCGTCCTTTCATGTTTTGCGGTGCACGGTCCTGGTCACGGAATACTGCCATTATTGATTGCCGACCTCCGGTCCAGACGACCACGGCTAATGCAAAATGAATTGCACTTTTTATGCCATTTTTGTAGGAGAGCAAAATTTTTTTAACGAGGTCAGCCTTTCACGTTTGTTTTAAAAAGGGATAGCGTTTCTCTAGCGGCTGGACAATGCGAGCTGTAACGATAATGATGATGGATTGACATGTTGTGATCTTCTCCAGTTAACTCGCGAGAAACTTTATAGGCTGGATTTTTCTCCTATACTTACGTTTTGTTTCTAAAGTTATTACGAAATTAGGCATGCACAAAAAGCATTGAAGATGCTATACATAAACGATTCACAATGGAGAGTACGTTATTTTTATAATAAATAAAGTTTCAATGCATATCCCCTAATTTTGTTCGAGGTAAATTGTGCAAACCAGTATTCGCATGCAATTTTGAGCCTATGTGAGAAATATTGCACCGAAATGTTCTAATCTTGTCTTTTAAAAATGTACGCTGAATGGGCTTAACAAATAAGTTCACAAAATTTCAGTCATAACATCCATTCAAGTCATACGGATAATACATTTTCTCAGAAATCATATTAGATTCATGAATGGCACAGTCCCGTCCTGCAAATTCCCGTCGGAACTCTATGACTTTTGAGCAGCTGAAAGCGTCGGTCTTTGTATCGCCCTCATTCAAATCAAACGGCAACATTGAAAAGTCCGCTCGACCAGTCCTTTCTCCGCTTCAAAATAAGCGCCATTTGCGAGTCTGTCGAGCGCGTATATATCGAGGAATAACTGGGATTTCTGAACACTTATTCGAAACGACAGAGGAACTATGGATGTATTTTCATCGAAGTGGCACCTTAGCGACGATTGTCGCGACTGTAAAGGCTTAGGCGGTGAAAGGTGCGGGGATAATGTCAAAAATAAAGTAAAAGTATCCGGCGACCTTTAAATTTCATCTTTTTAATGGGGCTCAACAACCCTATATAAAGAAGACTTATTCTCATGATGGATTTTTAATGACTACGTAAGAGCGAACGAAGGAAGCTATTTTTAAACTGATAGTGTATGCATTGCCGTCTATTGAATTGGTGAATTCATTTCAGGATCATTTTTCGATCATTTAAGTTATTTATTTACTATCCATGCTCTCGAATAATACTTAAGATCTTTGGCTTTAAATTATACGTAAACTATTATTTAAATTATACGTAAACTATTGAGTGTAGCAACGTGAGGACGCTTGTACGCAATAGAGAACATTTTAAAGTTGTCGTATACGTGGCGGCAACCATCAGTGTAAGTCATTTTGCGCTCACTATCAACGTATTATTTTTGGGAAGTAGGCTTGTGACAATATTGCTCCGGTTACTCATGTCAGGCGGTAGAGGGTTAAGTTCATTGGAATTTCGATATCATTTGCATATAAATTTTCTGAAATAAAATTAATATTTTGGTGCGTCGTTTGCGAAATAGTCTGGTGCAGCGGCAGGCAGCCTTTATGGAGCTCTACCTGAGTATGTTGTAAATTGTATCACTACGTTCTGATGAATTTTAAATTTCAATTAATCTAATGAATTAATAAGGCTTTAATCACGGCAATGAAACTTAATTCATCCAAGTTAAAATAAACGGAGAAGCTTTTGCACGTGATCCATGGTCAAATATGCTCCAGTTTGGTAACTTTCTCTTCCAGTTTTATTTGCAGGCAGGTCAAGGAAAAGTGTTCAGAGACAATTGTAATAACACACCTATATTGTTTGCTGACGTCACCCAGAATTACTGTAGTTTGGAGCAAACTGTGATCCCGGATTCCACCACGTTCGTCCTGCTGTTGCCCTGCAGGTTATATAGCATCGTTCTACTTATATATTTCCGTCACAGGCTTCATTCAGCGACCAAGCCTGAGGTTGTTTATCCGCCACAACCTCCACGAAGCGTGATTGGCTTCTCGGGAGAAGTTCCAATCACTCACCAGCTGATTTTACAGCACTCGAGGTGACTGGATTCCCTACAGAACGGTCGCTTGTGAGCCACAGCGAACCTTTAGGGCCGATTGCGACGCCACCAAGTGTCGGTAATTTTGGCTGGAGTGTTTGCAGCAGGCAACTTGCCGAGCAATCACTGTTGTTCTAGAGTACAGAGCTTAGTTTTGATGACTTTACAGACAAAAGCGGACCGTAATGATTATCTTTTGAGAGGCCCTGGTATGTGCTATCACAGGGTTCTCGGCCTTGCCTCCCTCAGTAGGAGATGCGGCCAAGTACCTCTAATGAGAACCTTCGTTTCTTTGCCCCAGCCGGTACGCCTCTATTATATAGCCCGTCTCACGCAGCGACAGTGGCAGAACAACTTTTCTTTGCTTCAAGTAGTTCTGTTGATTGTTCTTGACGTGTCACTAATATTTTAGCTCTCCTCACGAATATCCTGCATGGATAACAAGATATCGGGCTTATAACACTTTATTATAACGAGGATTTAACGTAAGTTACACACAGCAAACACTATTTTTATGTCGCTATTGGGTAAATTGGGCACCAAATCATTCCTCGCAATTAGACTTATAAGTAACGTTTATGCTGTTGATTGCTATCAATGAGCTACAAATGGTCCATGCCCTCGCTGTTCACTATTCGTTGTATTTCTGCGGCATTGATACCTACTGGGAAAAGAACAAGCTTTAATGCAACTAAATGCGCAATAAATCAATTAAAATGTTCGTAAATTCTGCCTTATCCGATTCGAGATAATTTGTAAAAACATGGTTAATGAAAAAAATCATAATGATGTTATCGAGGAGTCCTTGAGCACTAATTTCCTCGCAAGACGAGTCATTGATTGGATGTCTGTTAAATTAATTATTCGTCATATTTTTAAAGCTTAAAAAATCCGACATTTGGCCCAAGTCTCTTGATTTAATTATTTTTTGCTAAAAATTAACCAAGTAAATCCAAACGCCGTGCTAACAAGAACTTCTGTTTGACAAATTAAGTTACGATTTGTTTTCGTTGGGCCAAAAAATTACGATCGTGACGTAACCAACTTATTTCTCATCCCATTACTTTTCCGGTTTTAAAACAGAATAGAAAATGGCGCGTGCCGGTCTTCTTGCGGGATCGGGGATATTGGAAATGCAGAGTCGCTCGATAGGAAGCAGATGATCATCGATAAAATTTATCCCGGCGCCAGGTTTACGGGACATTCATGGTTGACAAAGGCACAAAATTTGGAAGAAAGATCGACTTGGATATTGAGCTGCTGACGTCATCGAGACGTTCAGAGGCTCAGAGGAAGACGCATTAAACAGCGTGGACAGCCCAGTGTCCAGCAGCTTCTGCCCATCAGTTAGCTCCCGTCAGTCCAACAGCTGTAACTGGTCAGTCCAACTGGTCAGTCCAACAGCTGCCACTGTTCAGTCCAACAGCTGTAACTGGTCAGTCCAACAGCTGTAACTGGTCAGTCCAACAGCTGTAACTGGTAAGTCCAACAGCTGTAACTGGCCAGTTTAACAGCCGTAACTGGTCAGTCCAACAGCTGTAACTGGTCAGTCTAACAGCTGTAACTGGTCAGTCCAACAACTGTAACTGGTCAGCCCATCAGCTGCCACTGGTCAGTCCAACAACTGTAACTGGTCAGTTGAATCGTCCATGGCTAGCCGAGTCAGCATTTAGCTTCGTTCTTTAATGACCACCAAGAACGAAATGCGAGGGACACTCGATGAAATGAGGCGCGAGAGCGCAGCCAGAAAGGGAAACGCGAATCTCTTATTTTATTTCATTTTTTTTAAGTTACGACGACCAACGCCTTCACTTGAGACAAAACGGACATCTTTCCGTTGTGACTAAACTGCATTCAAATATTACTATTGAATATCTTGGGTGAATTCCGGCGCAAAGAAAAATGTGGTCACAGAAACTGATTAACTTCTTGAAAAATATTTTTCATCGTCCATAAATTTAGGCTAAACTATTTTTAACATTGTGAAGCAACATTTAAACATTGTGTAGCAACAGCATGTGTCGTTTTCAGTAGTTACACCAATCATGCCGGGAGTAATCGGGTGCTGCCGTCTTTGCCTGAAATATTGACATGTCCATGCAATAGGAATAAATCATTATGATTAGACTGCATAGATTTGACCAGTTTTTATATTCACGAAAAGTTTAGTCACTTCTTGATGACCCATTTCATTCCCATTTATTTCATTCGAGTATCATTATAAATTAACAATTTTGCGCAAATAATTATCAAATCGCTTACGTCGCTCACAAGTAAGACGTAAATGCAGTGAGAAGCAATTGTAAATTGTTTATTTTGACTGCAAATTTGACATTGCTTTTAAACTAAATTTATAGTTTAACTATATGAAGCTAGATAGCCTTCCATTGCGCATATTGACTGATTGGTTGACACTAATTGAGTACTTTTATTTGAGAAGTTGAATATTTTAAATAATGTTGATTTGTATTGGACACGTTTGAACAAGCATCGTATCCATGCATACGCATGTTTAAAACCATCAGTATTTACGTTAGTAGTTAACTTCTCCGTCGTTCATCGTTACATGAGTCCGCAGATTTCTATCTGATATTCTCTCATAGGCATTAAAATGTTTGATCAGTTCTCTACACAAGTGGGTGAATCTCAAGCCAATTATAGTCTTTAATTCTTTATAAATAACTTAGTATTTTCTCAGTTTGTTTATGACATCCTTGGCACAATTTGTGTGATTAGGAAGCTTTTTAAAGCAAAGACATACACTAGCATTCTATGAACAATATCAATATTAGAGAAAATTAAATCAAACTATCGTGTCTGCAGTCAGCAATTATTTTCGTCAAGTCAACCATAATTTAGCATTAAACAAATTACGATCATTGCTTGAACGGCTATTTTATTTTTCGTAAATTACGCTAGTTAGAAAATTTAAATTCCACTAAAAATTTATTTTTTTTTTATATCAGAATGCAAAAAATAACTTCAAATTCACAGTACACCTCTGTGCTAACAATATATCTTCTCATTCTATTTCATTATAATATCTTAATTGATCGATCTTCGACTTTCTCATTTCCTTGAAACCCTGTCGATGCTCCAGAATATTTCTTCACACACTTTTCCATTAGATTTTTGAAGGAGATCTCAAGCATCGCGAGGCCGCCGGCTATTGCCGGTTAGCATTTTTTCGACGCTAAGCAATCTTTTTAATGCAGTTACCCAGAAGCTCTTCGATGTTGCCGCGTAATATATAGGAGAGCGTTCGTTCTTTGAGGAGGTGTGGAGATGGTGGAGGTGATGGAGGTGGAGCAAGAGAGATAAGGCCACCAGTGGAGATGGTGGAAGTGATGCAGGCGGAGTAAGAGAGATAAGGACAACAGTGGAGATGGTGGAGGTGATGCAGACGGAGTAAGAGAGATAAGGACACCAGTGGAGATGGTGGAGATGATGCAGGTGAAGCAAGAGAGATAAAGACACCAGTGGAGATGGTGGAGGTGATGCAGGCGGAGCAAGAGAAATAAGGACTCCAGTGGAGATGGTGGAGGTGATGCAGGCGGAGCAAGAGAGATAAGGACTGGTGGAGGTGATGCAGGTGGAGTAAGAGAGATAAGGACAACAGTGGAGATGGTGGAGGTGATACAGGCGGAGCAAGAGAGCTGATGACACCAGTGGAGATGGTGGAGGTGATGCAGGTGGAGTAAGAGAGATAAGGACAACAGTGGAGATGGTGGAGGTGATGCAGTCTTCACACGAACAATAGGCCAGCATTGAGCCTGATATATATGACAGAGCCGAATATAATGGGATCCTTGAGATGAAGAGAGCAAGAGCCCTCAAAAATTAATGCTTCCGCCTCTCAAGACACACTGAGCATGAACACTGCGTAAAAAGCTTCCTGAATAGAGACGATTATATTTTATATGCACGTCTTATCGTATTAAAAGCAACAATTATACACCTTTCATAGCAATTTGAACTAGTGAATGTCGGAATATTACGTTAATGTAAATCCTTTTCTTCATGCATGTTCCAAAGTATTCTCGAAATGCAAAATTATTGTCCCGCAGTGTGACACTTCATCGAATGATATATCCACGTTATGCGAAAATCTTGAATTGGTGGCCGGACGATGAATAATACATCCTTAATTACTTTTATTGTTTGTCTTAGGCAACACCAAATACGGCTGAATATTTTTGTTTCATAATCAAATAATTTTGTACCGATATCTGCTGGCAGTGACCTGATGAGACAGTTCTGCTCGTGTGTGTTAGACACATGCAACTTTGAACAATCATGTCAAAATAAATCAGCGTCTATACTCATGCCACTCATTTGTCTGTACTGCTGCTCTCACAACAATCATTCATAACGGGACAGGCGTTACGGGTGCGAACATTGAACTACGAACATTGAATACTGAATACCGCAGTTGCGAACCTCGGTATTCATGTGCATAATGCATTATATATTGAATAGACGACGAAAAGTTCAAGCCAGCTCATGTAGAACCTATTCGAAGGTAGCATGCGGTGGCCACTGCTTTATGCCGAGTGAACACGTATCTAACACTGCAAACACTCCGAAAAATTTGTGACTCATACGGCCAAATAGTAACAGACTTTCTGCCCGTAGCACGGATACGCCCATTCTGCCAGGCAAAAATAAATCGGGATGACCATTACACGGCCCAAGTGTGCATCACTACTGGGACAAAACAGCACTCTTCTTCCTGAGTCGCATATGTAGCGATGTGGCACCAGCTAAATCGGTAGAGCTTCCAGGTCGGTAGTACAAAATGTACAGATGGGCTGCAGAGAGTGTAAATGTACTCACACGATATACGGTAAAACGGTGCTGTAGTTTTACCGTATATCGTGTTTTACCAGTTTGCACTACAGGTGCAACGGCGGCAGTGCTAACATAGACAGTAATTTTTAATGGCGTTGGAGGTTTCAAGCAAATTGTTTTTTCGTCCTAAGTGAAGGCGATCAAATATTTTGAGCGAATCGGTGTGGCCTGCGGACACCGGGTATTTATCAATTACCTACAAAAATCCTTGATTTTATTCAGGTTACAGTGAACAAAACTGCATCGAGAGATGAATCGTGAAGCAGCTCTGCAAGCCAGAGTTAAAATGTTGTTCATGTAACGTAGCTTTATCGGACATAGAGGCTTCCTAAGCCTTAGCTTGTTCTTGGTTTCCTGTTTTAAACTTTCCTAACTAAAATAAAAATTTTAGAGGACGTGAGTGTTTGAGCTATAAATAACTTTTTAAATTACTTTCTACAAACGTATTACTTGACATAGCGCGCTCAGCTTCAGTGGAGTAATTTTAATGATTAAATAATAATAAAATATACACGATTATTGTCCGTTTTATTGAACAATAATATAATTTGGCAATTTCTGTACCCGAGCCCTAGTTTGGGCAGCAGCGACAGCCTGCAAGCTGCCCCAGGAGGGACATTCTACGTAACACATGGCGGGGAGGGACCCCGACCAACGCGACATCGCAAATAACGTTCCAACTAATGTTTGCAGTCTAGATCGAAGTCACTAATTTATCAACATTCGGCTCTATATAAGCTGCTCCTAAATATACCAGTGCGTAAACACAAATAAATTCATTTATTACAAAAGGAATCACATTTCTGCACCAATCTTATTCCGGGACGAGTATTACAAATTTTTTACGAGAAGTCGGAAATCAGTTCATAACGATAAGTCAAAAAAAATGCGAGCAAAATATCACAGAATTATTACGTTATATATTTATGCAAGACATTGAAACTAGATCTAAATACAATGGAATATGGAACAAAGAGATATCCTTTGATCCTAGGGGAAATCAATTTCCTAAAATAATTTTCCAAAAACATTTCCAGCAACTGATCGGGTACTTGTGAACTCAGCTTATTCCATAATTCGAAGAGACGGCCTTTGGGCCATGTCGGGCAGTCGGCTATAACGGAGATGTTTGTGAGGCTGCAATTGATGTTAAGACGCTATAGTTCCTCGAGCAAGACATCCAAAGACGACGCTTCGATGGCATCACAAAGGCTCCGCGATTATCTTTGACCTCAGGCGAAACGAATTGGGAATTTTTTTCTTTGCTTGCCTAGGTTGAATGTCCTCGAGGCATGACCAAGCTCTGACAGACGGTTTTTATTCGGAGATACACGAAGTTAAAAGCGTTTCTCGGTTATATTGAAAATGAGAAATACTTTAGCGAGTACTTCTTCCAATGTTTTGGTTCGAGGAATGCATTGAACAAGTACAGATGTGAAAAAATGGTAAAAAATTATACAAATTTAGCACGCCTCGCCTTAACTTGATTTAACGAATTCAATAAGACTTGCAAGGTTCAAAGAACCTCAGTAATAAGCTGCTGCCATATGTTTTTTTTTTATTTCTAATGTTGATCTCAACGGAACATGATTTGAAAAATTCAAAAGGAGACCAGCATTGTACACGGAAAACACATAATCTGCGATATTATTTTTCGTAATCCCATGAAAAATCAATGAGAAAATTTCCCACGGTTTCTCACATTCACTCCGATTAATCTCCTCAGAGCGCGTAAAATAACAGCAACAATTTACGCTTTTCTACCGTTATTATCAGCAGCAGCGAGAAGCCATATAAAGTTGCATTGTTCACAGAAATTATTAAAAGGTAACTATTTAATATCTTTAACTATTTAATACCCTTTTAATTTTCAATTTTAAAGGTAACTATTTAATAAAGCACATACATGGATATAAATAATTAATTTTAAAGGTAACTATTTAATTAGGCACATATATGGATAGAAATAAATAATTTTAAAGGTAACTATTTAATTAAGCATTAAAATGGATAGAAATAATGGAATTACTTTATCTTCCCCAGGCGTGGTGGTGGTGGAGGGGAGGGCTGGGGAGGCTATACAGTTACCGTGTGACGTCACCCCGCCTGTCGGGGACTCTGTTGCTGTCATCCTCTGGTACCGTGACCACCAACCCCGTGCCGTGTACACGTGAGTACTGCGTGCCGTGTACACGTGAGTACCCCGTGCCGTGTACACGTGAGTACTGCGTGCCGTGTACACGTGAGTCTTATACACATCTAGATGTGTATAAGAGACAGGTGTACACGTGAGTACTGTGCCGTGTACACGTGAGTACTGCGTGCCGTGTACACGTGAGTACTGTGTGCCGTGTACACGTGAGTACTGTGTGCCGTGTACACGTGAGTACTGTGTGCCGTGTACACGTGAGTACTACGTGCCGTGTACACGTGAGTACTGTGTGCCGTGTACACAAGTACACGTCGTATATTTCCACGTAAGGACTACATGTACACTTGTTGAGAGGAAAGCTCTGCAGTCATTCAATATTTTCACTCTTATTTTTCAAGTCAAAATGCGAAAAAATAGAGGAAAGGAAAAATATACGAAGAAAAATTTTGATCATAATTTACATATTCCTACAATGAAAATCGACTCACTAATCGACATAATATTTAACTTCAACTTAAAGGTATATCAACACGTATGAGGATAAGCGATCAGCGTACATGCGATGTTAAATGCAAGGCAATTAAATCACGTACTTAACAGACTAATGCACAGCAAAAAATCACACATATTATTAACATATTATTCAAGTTTATCACAACAAAGAAAAGTTGAGTAATATTGTCTGTACAAGCTACATTAAGACCAGCCATAGATATCTATAATTAGAATATCAGTATTGAGTATCAGTATTAGAACTTTAGTATTGAATTACATCAGCAAGCAAGCATCTCGCAGCAACAAGTATTCTCTTAAATACATCACGATTGATTTAATATTTTTATAGACTTGGGATTGTATTTTAGTTCACCGCATATATCTATGATTAAAATATCATGTCTGAAATACATGATATATGTGTAAAAATTTCATTTTCTTAATTTTTGTGCGAAAATAAGGGATTTAAGGGAATAGAATATTTTTCGATATCATCTCAATCCTTTCGTCGTAGGCTGGTTGTCCCAAGTCTCCAGTACTCTGCAGCAAAATAAAATAAAGCCAGCCTAAAGTTGACCAAAATTAATGGAAGTTTCTGCTGTGTCAAATGATACGAGATTATAGCGTGTATTATTTTCTAGTGAAATTTCACTTAGTTCAAGTTAATATAAAACCTTAAATGTTTACATTAAAAATTAAATGAAATTAAACTTCATTGCTAATTAAAGTAGTAAACCTCATTGCTTCAGCATTAATTTATTTTATTGTTAGGTAGAAAAAACTTGCCCACATACCAAGTTAGGATGTTTCTTCATCATTAAGCTGTAAAAATTTACAGACGCACTTTTTCCTTGGCAAAAATATCATATAGGTATTTAATTAATTAAGATGAGGAATAAAGTATTTGAGACATGATATTTCATCCATGAAACTTTATTGATCCTCGCAAACACTGGAAGCAAAAAAACTTAAAACATTTCAGGGGTTCATTCATAACCTAAACAAATTTCTCGTTTGAATTTTCTATTGAGTGCAAACTAATCGCTGACAATAATTCGATTAAATTTATATAAATAAACATAAAATATATCGTGAAATGTGCTTCATAGCAACTAAGAAAAATTCTACGGCAATCCGTGAACAAGCATTTACATTATAATCTGTTCTATGACTTTGAAGAAAATGATGCACAGAGCTGAGTGCATTTATTTTCAAATATTTCTGATGTTGATAAGAAAATAATTCCAGCAATAAGTACTAAGCTGAAATAGTAGTTCCTTCGATGATAATGCTCAAGATGCATCCCTTGAATTCAGCACTCACATGTGACAATTCATTTTCTATATGAAGATGATTTCCTAGCATTTCAACGCGGCAGATGAGTGCGGGAGTTCTTTCGGCCATGACCGAGCAAGTCTGTCAAGCTTCCTTCATCCTCTATCTCATCACTCAAATTTCCTAACGGCCATTACCTGAGCATGATATCAGCCTAAGGAATCTCGACAACGGTCTGTCCAGAGTTTCCAGTCCAGTTCTCCAGTCCAGAGTTTTGTGTCTCGGACGAAGCTTGTTAGTAGGACTTGGATCTGACCAAAACTATCAAGACGTCGTCGGGTTACACGAGCGTTGATGGCATCGGATTCGTAACCGAGATCCGCTCGGGCTGGTCTTCAATGAATCGAGTGAAGAGTCCTAGAAGAAGTTTGCCTTCCTGCAAGAAGGACATGAAGCAATCCTGGTACTCGTACACTTGGGTGACGCGAAGAGCCTCAAATTGAGGCGATTTCTAATCTCTTTCCAAGAGTCGCATCACAGTCTGGAACATGAGCGTACTCGATACTGCACACGACAACATTGCGAACGAAAATTCGTAGCTTACCGAGAAACCTAAGGCCATCGGCTATTTATCGAAGTATTCCCGTACATCAGGTGACACTAAACTCAAGTTTGACTTTACTTTCTAAAGCGGGAATGTTTTGAATGTCTGCCAGGAACTGTCTAGTATTTTTTTTAGAACAACACGCATAAGGCGTACTATTTACACGTCCCCAGTCTTTGCATGGTCGTTAGTATCGTCTAACACGATAACGGATACTGGCTCGTCGAGATTATTGAGGTTGACGTCCCACATTGATTTAGTGATAACTTACTCGGTGACTGGATGCAACTCGTTTCCAATTAGTTACTAAAATTCCGAATTTAAGTTGTTAAACTCATTTTAACCTTCATCAACGCACCTCAGAACCTAAATTTGCTGTTTTTCACGAAGTATTTTTTCGGCAATCACAGGGACATTCGTTTTCGAAGCTCCATTTGGACCAAGCTTGATCTTGTTGACTCGCCTTTAATTTTCTGCCAGGACCAGTCCTCGGCTGCCAGCAGGAATCTTATAAGGCAAAATTTCGCGCCCGAACTCGTTGCTGTAACCTATCAGGACTAAATTATGCACGTAAAGGGACGCTGCGGCTTCTTTGAAACTCACTGAATTGAAGTACGCATCTTAGGTCTCGTAAATTTCCAATGCTTGACCCATCATGTAGCTGTCGTAGATAAGATTCCGGGTGTCATCTTTTCTTTGTACGCCGGTTTCAGATCTCGAAAGTGCCTTCAATCTCTTAGCTTTTAATTTATTATCGCTTGCCACTAAAAGGTTGTGCACTAAAGTGGCAGATCCAGGAGCCAAAGCATTTTGCAGCAGCAGACACATCGTCACTTGGTTCAAACAAATTACCGAATCCTTCTCCAGGTTCCAATTTTGTATTTCCTTCAATTTTGCAGCAGTGTCCCTATTGAAAACACAGGCAGCTATCTTTACATCGGACTTCAAAGTTTTTACCTGCAACACCGTCAAGAAAATAAGGTTGTCCTCCTCATCTTGTAACTCACTTTCACTATTCACAAGAAGAATCAAAGTATCTGTAGGTCTGCCTTCCTTGCCGAACAGGGATTTTAAGTGGGATACGTTTAGGACGCTACCGATGCAATAGTGAACATTCCAGTACTTGTCGAATGACTTCCTGAGCAACCGATCTGGAGGTTCATCACCAAGAATAATCACATCCAAATGGTAATTATTTCTATCCTTGTGTAGGAAATCCCGCAAAAAATTCCCTAGATTTTAAGCTGTGAGATGTCCTCCGATTACCACTCGTTCTGCAGGCGTCAAATTTCTCCTCGCGTATCTCCAGCTGTTGGCAATTCCTGTGAGCCACTCTCTGAGATCTGAAAATCGCATGGCAAAGTACCCGATTGTGATGATGATGACAAGCAGCACAACAACCTGGCCAATGACAGTGCTCGGTGATATATCACCATATCCAACGGTGCTAAGCGTCACTATAGTGAAGTAAAAATAATCGTCGTGTGATCTGACCGTAGCTAGTTCACCGTTCTTGTCGATGTTGAAGGAGTAGTTAGTGCTCCATTCCTCCGCAGTGTGGAATAGTCCAGATATGAAGACGACGACAATCAAGAGCCTCACAACAGCCAGCAGAAGTTGAGCGTGCTGCTCACCAACGGCTCTCTTGAAGAGCCTCTAAAGAGCAAATCTGCTTGATCGTCGAAGAAGTCGCTCGACTACCAAGAACTAGAACCCGTACGAATATTGACCGTAGATAATCCCGAGTATTGTTGAAGTGAACATCCACAAGTCGATCACGGTTTCGTGTGCGATGACTTTATACATCTATGCTGGCCAGCTGACGATCAGTTATATGGTAAAAAACCAGTTCACATAAGCCATGATCCATTCGGCAACAGCGTTGCTTCCTAAGACATTCTTGTGCCACGGAGCGCAGTTCATGAGGCTTCCGTAGGTCTACTGCACAAGGTAAGAATGTACTGCGAGACCCAGGACAGCGTGGAACAGTATTATGAACTACGGCACTGAGCGGTTCAAAAGTTTACCGCATCTTTACGACAGGGTCCAAAAGCAGGAGCATCTTGTCTGCAGAATGAGAATCCATAGGAACTTTGCAACGACACATCCTAGAAGTCCTGATAAAAAGCAAATTGTGCTGAAAGTACGCAAAGGTAGCGCCTAAACGTCGCAAAATTCGAAGTCTTTCATCATGTTCCCCTTACTGAGGTCTGCCAATGTTGTTACTATGATGTTTTCTTGCAATTTGCCTTCAAGTGAGCACTGTGGTAGCCAGGTTAGTTAACTGGTGTAGCTTGGTAGCCAGAATACGTGCTGATGTCACGGGAGAATTTAAATATCGCATGACACTAAACTTGAAACTTTGCCGCAAATTATGAGTCAGAAACAAATTTTAAGGGACGAAAATAGTCTAAATTTACGCGTCAAGGAAGCTCCAGTTTTGGGTGATTTGTAACGGTCGTATTTCAAAATTATAAAGGTAACGTAACTATATCATTCCATACGCAGGGAAATTCATTTTGATAACATGCAATGTCTCAAACGGCTTTTTTTGATTACATTGATGAAAATTCAAATTAGTACACGAAAACTAAATGCCTGTCTCATTTTGTTGATAAAATTTATATGAAACTGATGCAAATGACAGCGATGACAACGATTGAATTGCTGGTGAATATTCAAGTACGTACAATAAAATACGCTGAAAAATATATGTAGTAATAAGTTGGCCACGACCTACGAATCTTCAGTTATTGGAACAGCAGCAATTGTTTTGAATATTGTTCAACTCGTCGAAGTTGCTAGAACATGTGTATATTTTTTGAACGCAGTGTGGGGAAAATACTATTATAATCTGCATTATTTGTTACTGTTATAAGTGCATAAGAAACCCTATTCTCAGATAATTCTCGGAACTATCAATAGATGTCTGAATAATTCAACTCCTTAAACGAATGAATTTCCAGTAATATAATGGATCTCAAGAATTAAGGATAAAAAGAGCCATCAAGAGTATGATGGCAGATTTCGCACTTAAATGAAAAAAATATAAGTCAGTACTCACTGCAGTGAGTGACAGAGAGTGCATTATCTCGGAGATGAAAACGTGAAGTCACGGACTGACAGAAAGACAGACTGACGGACGGACATAACGAGCACAATAGGGCATTTTTCCATAAATTAGAAAATGCGGTAAAAATCTTTCGCTTATTTTGGCACCTCCAACGTCTGCAACAGCAAGTTGTTAATTAATTATTTTTTATTGTTAATTACAGGCGTAATACTAAAATTTTCGTTAGGGAACACATTCATGCAAACACTAAGCAAATGAACATAGCCTGGCAAAATTCAATAAAAATAATACCGAGTTCCTCCAAAATTTCACAGTAAATGAAAATTTTTACGTAGATCAAAGCTCATACTCTTCCATTAAATTACTTATCCGCCATTTCCAAATGGTGGATAAACTCCCAGTTTCCCCCAGTTTCCCAACCCCAGTTTCAGGATCGAGCAACTAGAAGAGCCGTGAGCAGCGATTAATGTGGCCACGGGCTGGACGCGAGCCAGCAGGCCTAAGATTCCATCAATATTAGTCACCCTCTAAGAGAGCCTATTTATTCTAGTGAGCACAGAGCACTTCTGCTGCACCAGGAATGCATGTATATTTATTCGCTAGGGAGCGCTCCGGCACTCTGCACTTCACTCTTGATTCAGGTGATGGAGGTGAGAGAAGCAACAGGCATCAGCAGACCATGTGTCTTCCGAGCAGGCGCTGGCTCTACTATTAAAAATAGTTAGAAGTTCGTATGTTCATCAGCCAATAAATGACGGATGTTGATAAAATGAGGACCAATCCCAGACGAGAAATTGGCCGATACGGATTCTCCGGCCGCTACGTGTAAATAGGCGCTACTTAATTGTACTTAGTACTTAGGCCGCTACTTGTACTTGTACGTAGGCCGCTATACCGTACTGGTACTAAGGCCGCTACGTGTACTTAGGCCGCTACTTGTAATTAGGCCGTTACGTGTACTTAGGTCGCTATACTTGTACTTAGGGCGGTACGTGTACTTAGGCCGCTTCTTATAGTTAGGCCGTTATGTTTAATTAAGCGAGTTTAAAAACACGGCCATAAGAAGCCACCAGATCAATAGTTGCACTTAATTGTAACTAGATAATAAATTCTTGCAAATAATTCGGATGTGACATGTGTCACAAATGGATTTAGATCATTTGTTTGACAGCCAGGGTCTGGGAAATCGTTGCAGTGAAGGAAATGATGTGTAACAATGGTTGTTTGCATTATTTGCAATGTTTGTTCGCAATTACCAGATCCCAGGGTGTCACAAAAAAATGACATAGCTGATGTCGTTTGAAGTTTTTCAGTTAAAGTATTAGACCCCGGATCATAATTTCAAACTTTTCGATGGTAGAATTAATCTGTGAAAAATTTAAATTTTCTACTTTAAAATTCTCACTAATTTATGCACAATTTTATTAATCATTGTATTACTGTTTCAAAACTTCAGCATGACGGCAAACAGGGCACTTTTTGACACTATCTAAGCTACCTCAGATAACATTAATTAAATTTGGCAAATCCAATTAGGCCAAAATACGAACATTGATTATTTTCTGTTTTCGATTACCTAAGTTCAAGTTAGACTTTGCTAAAGATACCGAACTTGGATCTTGAACTTGCCTCGCCTTAACAAGTAGCTTTTGATGGCAAGAAACCTTAAGTGGCTCTCGAAGTTACCCCAATTTGATAGCCCGATACCCTCAGTCGGTTTAGGTTCGTCTCGTTAATTACTAGTTTTTTTTCGAGCGCCCTCCCCTCTTCCCACTGGTTCTCATAAATCAATTAATATTTATAAGGGTTTAATCGATAAGGAGTTATATATAAATTAATCCTAATTAATAAGGACTACACTTATTTAATATTTATTCGTAGACTTAACTATTTCAGGTTTAGATTTTCGTGTGAATTCTTACACTATGTAATAAAGGCTTCAAACGATCAATCAAACGTTAATACATTTTTTAGGCATCGTTCTTCACATATTTCTCCAACTTTCTGAATTAGTTTAATAGTGAACTCTATTATATTTTTGCGAGACGTGAACATTTTCTCCTTCTGCACTGTTCAATGTAGATCCCGATTTTCTATCACTGTGATTTTAACAAACATAAGTGTGAATGGCAAATAATTTTGCCATACTCGATATTTTACGAATAAATTCATCCTGAATTTCTACATCGTGGGTTTCCTTTAGGTGCAAGAAACTGAATTCCGGTCCAAATTATTCCACTGAAATTCTCTGGATCCCGAACCATCTTGGTAATGAGATACTTTAATGGGTAATTAGCACGTCGCACCGTACTACTCAGCAGGGTCGTGGTTCAGGTCTCAAGATGTCATATATAATGACGATAATGTTCTATAATTACGTGTGTGCAAGCTTTTAGCAGATTACAACCATTCACCGAGACAAAAAATGTGCAGGTAAAATGAACTTGTATAAGGAATGTAATATTCCGTCATTATTTATTCGATATCCTGTGTCATTAAATAGTGAAAAGTCTGTCATTATCCAGCAATAGTAATGATTTATTCTCAGATGAATTTATCAAATCACGTTGAATAAAAGCATCTTCAGTATCAGAAGTTTATATATTGATAGAGAGAAGTTGTTTTAATTTATTGAGAGAAAATTATTTAGAGTATAAATTCTCTAATAATCATTTAATTTAAAATAAATAGTTTCGATCAATGATAAATCGCTTGTTTTCTAAAGGGCAACTCCCAAAAACCATTTTTTCGCCCTCATGAAAACAAAAGAATTCCGGTTTTGTGAATTCCAATCCATTGAAATAAAGAAGGTTTAAAAAAAAATCAAGAAATCATAGGCCATTTTAACTCTGCAGAAACTCCAGATTTTTTATTTTCCTAGAGATGAAAATTTTTCACAATTCTCCCGGACTCCCGGCAGTTAACGCTGAGAAGAACCCGTCGCTATGCTGATCCTTCTGTGAACGACGCCATTCAAAGCCGTTCTCAAAGTCCCTCCATTTCTTAAGACCATCTAAACTTAGCCCTCAAGAAACCCGCTTTCATCTTTCCGCAAAATAATGACAAAAATATTCCAAGTCCGTCAGCTTCTCACTTCCTTCCGTCTGAGTTTCAGGCTGTCTCGTCCTTGATAGAAAACCGCGACTTCATCATAGGTCGCTATTCATAACAATTGTAAGATTGTCCACCGTACTTGACTTGTTAAATATTAAAGCAATAATATTATTACGATGACGCATCTAACTTGTAGGCAACGATTGCCTTGCGTGGAACTTAAAACTTACTATCGATTGAAAAAA
Source organism: Hyalella azteca (assembly GCF_000764305.2). Lineage (NCBI taxonomy): Eukaryota > Metazoa > Arthropoda > Malacostraca > Amphipoda > Hyalellidae > Hyalella > Hyalella azteca. The sequence goes on along the minus strand of NW_025936815.1, from coordinate 911,243 downwards.
TTTCGTTTGCGAAAAATGTTTCCTATGACATTATTTCTGCTGATGTATTTAATTGATTTTGTATACCAGACTAATTAACGGACGTTCTAATCGCTATATCGAACTCGGCCCGGAAATCCATCTTGGAAATATGGGCGAACTTTGAAGAATTATTTCCGTGCTCCTTGGGCCCCTTGGTGCCCTCGTCTTGCCCCTCACTTGGTCTCCTGCCNCCGAACTCATGCCCTGACTAAAAGTAACTGAAGCCATGAATAAACTGGGAAATTTTTCGGGTATACTTAAAATGTTGAAATGAGATACGTCATTGGAATGTGTAATGAGATACGACATTGCTATGTGTAATGAGATACGACAATGCAATGTGTAATGAGATACGACAATGCAATGTGTAATGAGATACGACAATAGAATGTGTAATGAGATACGACAATGCAATGTGTAATGAGATACGACAATACAATGTGTAATGAGATACGACATTGCTATGTGTAATGAGATACGACAATACAATGTGTAATGAGATGCGACATTGCAAGCTGCCAATGAAAGGAATGAAGCCTAATGCTCCCGAGAGCCTTATAGGGGCGATCAAAAGAATGAGTGGGGCTTTGTTGAAGTAGCGATGCATTTTTTGCACTTATGTAGTAATCTTGGCCTATGACAATGGGCGGATCTATGCTACGTCCGTTTTCCACTCGAGCCGCGAGTAAGAAAGTGGGTCACTATTTAGACAACATGACCCATACATTTTCTGAGTGCGAGTTAGTTAGTTAGTTTAGTGGCCAAATGTTTACTAGCGAGTACGATAACTCGCGAAATGTTATTCAATCATGCAGAGGAAGTCGTAATGTTAACTGCATGCTCGAGACGCTGACTGCACGCAGGCTGTGATTCATAACGTTTTGATAGGCAAACTGCATATTTTTGTAATATTTAGGTGAGTGTGTGAAAAGAATGGATACAGCGCGTCTCTTTAAATCTCTTGTTTGTATAATCTCTTTTTTTATCTCATGTTTGCACGTTTAAAGGTTGTTTAAACATCATATTTATACTTCACACGTATTTGACATACCGTCTGCAATTTCTACGCAATAATGAGTTTGATTGTTGATTGTATTATACGTACAAAAGTCTTGATCTTCAAATTTCGTGAGAATGAGCGTAAATTACGTGAAAATCAAACATAAGATAAACCAATTAAAAAAATGATTGCATAGGTTTGTGTTTCTATAACTATCTTAGGTACGATGTCATTTTCAAAAATCACTAGCAAAAATCAATCACATTTCATAACGTAACACGAAATTTTCCTGGTCACCAAAGAAATTAAATTTTAAAAGACGATGTGAAAACGCTCAGTGAAGTTAGCTCTGACATGATAATAAAATAATAATAAAATTCTTATATATATTATAATATAATATAATATAATATAATATAATATAATATAATATAATATAATATAAAACAATATAATATACAATATATTATATATAATAATATATTTATACAATATACTTAATAAAATTCTAATATTTCCCCTCAGGTACGACGCCCGCAACAGCAGCGTCGGCCACCAGCAACACAGCCCTCGTGATCCCAGCCTAGCCTCACGCGCCACGTTCCGACCCTCACCCCCCGCCTCCCTTACCCTCACCCCCGCCCTCACTTCTGACACTGGCACCTATCACTGCAGAGCTGACTTCGCTGACTCCCCTAGCCGTACTACTGTCATCAAGGTAAATTGCTTATCTTGGTGATTACCATCAAGTAATGATAATTAGTCTAATATAAATCATTAACAATAATTAGTGATGAAAGATTTATTTATTAGTGCTGCTCTCACTGATTACTCTCAAATGATTAATGGTTGTTATGGATAAAGAATTATTTATTAATGCTGATCTCGCGGATTACTCTCAAATGATTAATGATTAATATTTATATGGAAGTATGTATTAATGCTGATCTCACAGATTACTCTCCACTGATTAATGATTATTATAGATAAATAATGATTTATCAAGGATGCCTGCACTTATCACTCTCACGTAATAATAATTAATATAATACTATTGATTAACAATCACTAATGATAAAGAATCATTCATTAAATAATTATTCTGTATTATTTGATTATAACTGGATCTACGTGGACACAATTACTATGATAACGCAAGAAAATTACTTCCATATCAACGACAGTAATAAAAATATTTAATGATAATGAATTATTCATTAAATGAATAAATTAATTAATTAAATAATTGATCATAACTAGACTTGAGAAAACATAATTGTTTTGAATAAATATTAAAACAAGATCCAAATCAATGGCAATAATAAGACCATAAACTTGCATAGCCGCGAACGAGTTAGTGATATTAATGGAATTGTTGTCATTTTAATTAATGAATAAAATGCTGAATAAGACAGCAATAGCCAGGCATGCGTCCGTGACGGGCAGTGGTCCCGTAGCTCCCATGATTCAACGTTGTACATGACATGAATATGATGAATATAAGAATCCATCAATTCATATGTTGAATACCCTAATTCCTCACATTGACTTTACAACGAATTGATGATTTCAACAATTTAGTGTAAAGTCAATTTGATGAATTGAGGAATTCAGAGTTGTGACCGAAGATGAAATACTAACAGGTGGTGCAAGATAGCTGGTGTGGCTGGTAGAAAGTAACAGGTGGTGCAAGATAGCTGGTGTGGCTGGTAGAAAGTAACAGGTGGTGCAAGATAGCTGGTGTGGCTGGTAGAAAGTAACAGGTAGTGAAAGATAGCTGATGTGACTGGTAGAAACGAATAGGTTATTTCAAACAACAAGTAGTGACAGGGTGAGATTCCATATCGCTGTTCCAGTCAGATTGTTTGGCTGCTGTAAACACAGATGGTGCCCTCAACAGTTGCTGATATCAACAGTAAGAGGAGAAAAGAACAGCTGGTGTTGGTGGTGGTGGTAGTAGTGTTGGTGGTAAACTGGTGGTGACAGTAAAACCAGACTATACCCACTACAGGTGGTGGTGGTGACAGTAACACCAGACTATACCTACTACAGGTGGTGGTGGTGACAATAACACCAGACTATACCCACTACAGGTGGTGGTGGTGACAATAACACCAGACTATACCCACTACAGGTGGTGGTGACAGTAACACCAGACTATACCCACTACAGGTGTTGGTGGTGACAATAACACCAGACTATACCCACTACAGGTGTTGGTGGTGACAATAACACCAGACTATGCCCACTACAGGTGTTGGTGGTGACAATAACATCAGACTATACCCACTACAGGTGTTGGTGGTGACAATAACACCAGACTATATCCACTACAGGTGTTGGTGGTGACAATAACACCAGACTATACCCACTACAGGTGTTTGTGGTGACAGTAACACCAGACTATACCCCCTACAGGTGGTGGTGACAGTAACACCAGACTATACCCCCTACAGGTGGTGGTGACAGTAACAGCAGACTATGCCCACTACAGGTGGTGGTGACCATAACACCAGACTATACCCACAACAGGTGGTGGTGGTGACGCCGGTGGAGGGCATCACAGTGGAGCATCATCCTCTGGGTTCATCAGCAGGAGTCGAGCTGACACTGGGGCAGCAGGGCGATGAGCTGGCGCAGCACGACGGCTCTCTCAGCATCAGTTTGCATCACAGCGCCGTGCTGAGCTGCTGTGCTACCGGCGGTCAGTAGTTTAATCATTTATTAATATGAGACCCATTCATTAAATTTATTCATTCGCAAATTTATTGATACGCTACGCTTTAGTCGAGGTTGCGGCATAAGTAAACGCAGCGGTCGATATCTTGTTTTTCAACTCCCTAATTTTTCAGCAATTGACATATATGTATGGCGTTTTTCATCAACAAGTGCAATACTGGGAGTATAACGTAAGATGATACAACAAACCATTTGGTGCAGTAAATGTTTTTCAATTATACATGATGTAGGTGCTACATACTTGCTAATGATTTTGGTCGTTTCCAACGCTATCTGCTACATGCCTGCTTTTAACCCCTGTTGTTGTTGTGTTGTAATTGCCCATCCTGGTAACGGCGACTAGGTAAGGGAGAGGGGTGATAGGTCAGTTTTTCCGGGCACTCAATGCTACTGGTAGTTCCACGACCAGCACTGGCTCGCTGACCAGCCAGAACCATTTTATTACATTACACAACACCAGGTACTCATTTATCAACCAGAGTTGGATGAATGGCTGAGTTGACCATGAGCTGAGCTTCCCGGAACTTGTCCTCAGTGGGACTCGAACCCGGGCGCTGGGTGCGAGAGACTGAATCTCTCGCCACTGCACCACCGCAGCTCGCGCTTTTAACCCTCGCCTCCTGACTCTCCGTCACCAAGCATTCAAATGCGAATAAAATGGGCAACGCTAAAAGCATCCCAAAGATTAAAAAATGAATGCTTTGGTGTTGCAATCAATATTCCCCGAAAAATTATTTAAGGTGAAAACAGTGTCATTCTCTTAATAGCATGTTACTCGGAAAAATTATCGCTCTGCTTAGTTTAGTACAATCAATCAGTAATTAATGATGGTAAATACGGCTGATTCCGTCTTCGAAAACTGAAGGTGTTAATGGACTATATATGTATCTTGGATGCAGTGCAATGTAGTACCAATTTAAATAATTTTTCACAAACTTCAAGTAAATTTATAGGCAAGAAACGTGTGATATAGATCGCTTCATTCTGCTTCTATTGGATGTATAAAGTGGATTTTAAAAGTTCTTTGAAATCAGTTTCGATGTATGTAATGAAACTCAGCCATTGAAAAATCTCAATTACTGACTTATATGGCTTTTCAATACTTTTCTACTGTCCCAAATAATGATACAATTAAATAATATCCTAATTTCACAGAAAATCTTTACGAAACATCAATTATAGAGTAGGATACGAGAATGAGTTATAAAATACGACAATTATTCAGGTTTGTTCGCCTCTTGGATTTAGTTCGACATTACCACCTCAAATTATTGAAGTCAGAATTTTCGAGCAAATAAATATGAAGAGCAAAGAATGCAAACGTTGTTAATAACAACTGAGGTTCTATAGTAATTATTTGTACAGCAGTTGATAATTTGCGTATTTTCGACAACATTTAATTTTGATCATGGCGTTAGGAACATTACCCGCATCGAGTATCCATCCCTACTGCTTGTTTCCGCCAGTGTGCATTCATGCAGAAGCCCATATCAATCATTTTATATGTTATATTACACGCTTTAGTGACATTACCAGCTATATGGCAACGACGGTATAGGCTAAATTGTTCGCAAGATATTTCCCGGAAGTTGCTTCCGTGTTCATGTAAAAATATGGACCGCATTTAAATACCTGCATTCAAAAGAAAACTCGAACGCGTTTGTGAGGAAATTTTATTTGAAATCGCTGAATTTTTCCAGTGAATTTCAAACGTTTATCGCTCCTCATTAAGAAAGCTGGGATTCTAAGATGCACGAAAAATGGTGCACCTCTGAACATGAGGACCTTCTATCAATTCTAAAAGTATTTGAACGGTGCTTTAACACTCAAAGAAATCCTGCAAATGAAATCCTTACGTTTGTCTCTTTGATCATCAAAGCTTCTTTTGAAACTCCTACACAGCACGAACGGTAACTTAATGGACTCGGTGGGAGAAAGCCATGAAAGTGTTGAGGGCGTACAGCTTTTATAATTATAAAGCTTTGATTTCCAGTGAATGGAGATGCTGAATAGAAGCTTAAATTACCGCAACACAATACAATTAATATTACCTGGATTTTAATTGGTTGAACTTCACTTCAAACATTTACCAATTTAATTGAAATGAACTTTACAAATCAAAACTATTAAAATCTACTTTAAATTGTCACTTGATTTTATGTATGATTTCACTTATTTTTAAACAGCTAGGCTATTTAGTTAGGCTGAGCAAAAATAACTAAATATCTAGGCTGAGTGACTCGTAGGACACAAATGCCTTCCCGACCTACGACTACGCACGTATAAACATATTTTCATGACAAACTTAAGTTATTTATTATCTAATTGAACTGCCGTTAATAGTTTGAGTATAATTAGGACAACATTTAATTTTTTATCATGGGTTTTGAGTATTATACCCCTCGTGCATCTATCGCTAACGTTCATTTCAGAAAAAAATTCCGCCAGAACACATTAATACAGAAGCCCGTTTCAATAATGAAATATTTTACACCTCAGAATAGTCACCTGCGATATAGCGATGACGCAAAAGCAAATATAAGCAATTTTTTGCTCGCGAAATATCGCTAGGAATTTGCTTCGGTGTCACCTCTCTTCGAAACACATATCGTGGTTGGAATTCTCTGTTACTATTAATTACATTTTAACGTAAATCATTAAGAAACGGACACAACATAAAATACAAGCCTAGGGAACGATTTCTCATCGTTCACAACTTTAACTCATGAGCGCCACCATGAAACAAAAAGGAATGAATGAATAAATACTTAATTCTATGAATTCAAATAAAATGTAAATATTGTTTGCATATCTCAAATACGCCCGCATAAAGAAATAAATTACTGTATACTTGCAATTACCGGACATTTGAAAGCGACTCCAGCTTGTTTGTTCATCGCAACGCTCGGGTATTGTGAACAATCGCACATTTAATGGCAATGATTCATCGATGCGACGTACACTCAGAGAAATAAGAGTGCTGTTGTCCAAATAGCGATGCACGTTTTGTCCTTGTATGGGTCATCATGACTAAAGTTGTTCCTGTAAAAGGACGCATCAGTGTATACGTCTGCACTTATGCTTATGGTAAGAAAATGTGACACCATTTGCTAAAAATTTCACTATCTATTGCTTTGATAAATAAATTCATAAATTGTCGATTTCTTAATTTTATAAATGCATTATTTACAAAATTATGCTAATATTGGGAAATGATGGTTTCCGCTTATATGAGAGTTCATATCTTTAATTATTTCTATTTCCTTGTTGGAACTCTTCTCTTAAGTGGATAAATAGTACAAATATTTTGATCTGAATAGCACTAACGCGATGTTTTCTAAATGTTGACTGGCACAGACCATTCGGACAATATGACCGAAGCATTTTTCTGAGTTTACCAAACATTGCGTCCAATAAATTCACATCGTTACTTGCAATTAACAAGCGGCGAGTGGCATCGATCAGAGAGCAGAGGTAAACAGAACAAAATCTTTGTTAAAAATATTGACCCGGGTTCTGAAAAAAAAAATTCAAGTTGCGAATCCATGACAATGGATGGGAAAAAATTATTCATTTCAAACTTTATTTTTTTGTGTGAGAAAATGTTATAGTGAATTCCCCAAGGATATTGTGCTGGATCGAAAATAAATAATTCTTGTTAATGTTAGATGATGATAAAATGATGCTCATTAATTGTGAATTAGTTTTATGTAAGAATTAGTGGAATTTGTTTGGAGTTTATATCTGCTGCTGAGCTGTGGATTGGGAACAGAAAAGATGGTGTAAACAGTAAATGAAAAATGAAAGAATAGTGAAGGAAAAGTGAAGAAGCAGTGAATGAACAGTGAAATAGCTGTAGATTAACAGTGAAAGAGCGGTAGATGAACAGTGAAAAAGCAGTAACGAAATAGTGAAGGAACATTAAACCCTATACATTCTATTAATTCAAATAGTAAACTAACACTGTTAGGTATTAGGCCACTGTTTGAATTGATGGAATATATAGGGTTGCAAGCAGATACGCCAACATTGATATGCATTATTTAATGAGAAAACATATTATTAGCTTTAAAATTATGAATAAAAAGGAAGATAAAAACATATTTTCTTGTTATATTTATTTTCTTCTAAATTTGAATTTTCCATAACAAGTGAGAGTTCGATTTGACTTCAATAGATCCTTACCTCAGCAATAAAACGATCAGCTTTGATTTCCTCCGTAAATTGAAAATTTTGGGCTTTGCAATTCTCAATTAGCGCGCCTGCTGCTCGAGCGATCGCTAGCATTTCCAACTGAATATTCGAATTGGATGACAAGCATCGACATTGCGTTCGATCTGCGAATTGAATCATGCCAGTTCATTTTTAGGCTCATGAAAATTAACAAGGAAATGTGAATTTGACAGTAGTACGAAATATAGTTGACGCGAAATTTATTCCAGGTGAATTACGGATTAATTATTGAAGCCCGGAACTGAATTTCATTTTATATTTCACAGATAATCTATAGGTTTTGGAATCGAATTAAAAATATTAGATTTACAATTTTGACGAATAATTCAAATTTTATTACTGGTGTAGCAGTACGAACTACTTCGGGTTTATTGTTAATTTCAAACATAAATCATTTCCTAATAGCTGCATAAAAAGTACATATACATATTGGTAAACTTCCCACTGAAGTGAAATAAATGACAAAATTTATAAAAAGGAATAACCCGAAAGCTCGTTTACTTTCCTAAAATTGAAACTAAAATAAAAACTGGTCTTCTAGACCGAAGATTCGTCATTGAGCTTCTGCGGAATTTCCGGAACTCATCAAACTTTTCTCATCGTCAAGATCGCAAATGAGACAAGGAATAAGTTTTCATCAAATGGTAGAATGCTTCATCATCACTCAAACTATTGCCTTAGGATTACTATCAGCTGAAAAATGTGCTTTCTTAAGTGGACATTAACATTTCATTTCACTGATTCAACATTCAATTCAGTTCATGAAGGACAAAAACAACTGCAGATTCTCTTCCTGTATGATTGGCTTGTTCTAATCGCAGAACGTTAAAGCAAAATTGTGTTTTAATTTGTATCTTACAATTTCGGAGCGTTCCTGGCTATCAACATCTAGAATTTACATTCCGGCATTCCGGATTTGTTTCATCCCAAGATCATCAACTGCAAAATACTTGTTTCATATCGTCCTAGCAATTAGTTCAGATGTTATCAAGGTTACAGTATTTCTTCACAGAAAAGGCAGCTGACACTACCATCCATTAATAATTCACACAATGAACAGCCCAATCCTAATACATGAGACTAACACGTCTGAGTCACTCATGATATACTGTGAGTCATATTAATCAAATATTATATTGACACAGTACTCTACGACTACCCCATTATTACAAAGACAACCACAATTATCAAGTAAACGTTCGTCTTGTCTTCTCAATATCGCCATACGAATCTGAGTTACAAAGACACTCCCTAAGGCGATTTATTACGAAGGTTCCCAGAAGACAAAGATGTTTTCTGCGCCATTCTCATCGAGCGTTTCAATCTGCACGCGAGCAAATTGCTTTCTTCCTCTCTAATATTGCCACCAGAAGCACTGTACACTCAGAAAAAAGAGTGAGACTGTCTGAATTGTGTTTCACACCTTGCCCTTGCGTGCGTCAACTTGACCAGTTTGACCCGAAAAAAGTCAAAAACCGAAAGGGTCAAACTCAGTTCCGGGTCTAAACTCAGGGTCTAAAACCGAAAGGTCAAACTCAAAAGAGTCAATGCCACGTCTGCTCTCTGCTATAGGAAGTGTGTCACTATTTAGATAATATAACGCATTAATTTCTCAGAGTGTATATCAAGATTGAGGCAGATGCGCCAGCCTCATGGCTATCACAGAGCCATGATAATGTTCATGATACGCTGGGGAGATAATATAATCAAAGAAATAATCTGAAACAGGTCGTTCTCTGTTCCATTACTCTTTGTCTGGCATAATTTATACCAGCGTCGTTTTGATAAATCACTATGCAAATTTAAAGTAAGCGCAAATGATACTAGTTAAACAACACATTAATGTTTTCTATGTTCGCTGTTTTGTTTTATATATGCCTAGCTTCTAAAATTTTATTCTAGGTGTTTCTACACACAACATCAAACACATTATAACATACGTCACTATCATGATGTGCCGCAATGGAAAAATAGCCGGCAGTAAAATTCAAAACATTTCAGGAATCGGCTTATAATTATTATTTTTATGTTTTGGTCACACATTTATACTCGTAATTAATTATTAAATACATGTAACACTTTCTTTAAAATTATAATTTTGAATGTATGAAATCCACAAACCCTGATGCATTCTTTAAATTCTTGCTCGCATATTATCTTGCACATAAAGTAAACATGAACGCTCGCACATAGCTTTGCTTCTTCCAAACCTTACATTTATCCTGAAAATCAACTTTGATACTAGTTTTATATGGCAATAAAATGTGAAACGAGCGACACACCAACAACAGTTTTTTGATTGTTCAAAGGCAGATGACGTAAAAGCTGCTAAAAATATTCCTTTAACAGGGCATCTAGAATTGCACTAAAATGACATCTGATTTTTTTTTCATCCCGGTTTGATAGCCAGAACCACGACAACAAAATTCTCGATGCAAGCAATTATTTCAAGCTTTTTTTTTATATTTTGAACGCCTGGTTCTTTCCATGCATTGTCCTGGTCCCTTAGCTACTAAAAAACATCTCGTTAGTGCTATTCAGATTAAAATATTCGTACTATTTATCCACACTGGAAACCATCATTTCCTAATATCAGCATAATTTCATAAATAATGCATTTATAAATTTAAATACTAGATAATTTATGATTTTATTTCTATTTATTGAAGCAATTGATAATAGAATTTTTAGCAACACATCATTTCTTTAAATGACACATATATATGCAAACTAACTATTCCTAAATTTCGCAAATATTAAAAGTTATAACTACCCATTACTATCTACCATACACATGGCCAAGCTTACTATACACGCAAGCATCGAATACGACGAAAGTCTATGGCCATGTTAGCTATGTCAGAGGAAAAAAAATAATTTGAATTTTCACAGAAATTTCCGGTTGGCATGTGAATTTCAGAGCAAATGTCACGGCATGACGAGACAATCTGGCGCTGGTGATCTCGACATCGCCTGGCTGACAGTTGCTGACTTATTTTAATTTGCTGCGCTCCGAATATATCCTATAATAGTATATATAACGTACACTCAGAAAAATGAGTGGGCTTTTGTGCGCTCCGAATATATCGTATATGATAGTATATAGAGCGTACACTCAGCAAAATGAGTGGAGTTTTGTGCGCTCCGAATATATCGTATATGATAGTATATAGAGCGTACACTCAGAAAAATGAGTGGGCTTTTGTGCGCTCCGAATATATCCTATGATAGTATATAAAACAGACACTCAGTAATATGAGTGGGGTTTTGTTAAAATATGGATGCGTTTCTGTGGGTTATCTTGATCCAGTTTGGCACGACAAAAGAGCGCGTTATATAGTGCGACATGTAAAAATTGTGTCTCTTTCGACAACTTGAACCATTAATTTCTGTAGGTGTAATGTTTGAGTCAAGAGACGGAAATTCTATACTATGGTAAAAATAAATTTCCGGGTGCGTTTCAACATTTTATTATAAAATAATTGTTTTCCTAACCTTAGGTAATTGTTGAAATAAAAGTTAGTGAATAACATTGTAACTTTACCGTGTAATTGTATTCGTTATCACTCATTATCTCTATGTAGTTAGTATTACATTGATCACTAGAAGCTAACTCGCCCTTACATAACACATTGATCACTCGCCCTTACATAACACATTGATCACTCGCCCTTACATAACGTATTGATCACTCGCCCTTACATAACAAACATGCCGGAGCATCTAAAATTCTAAAGAAATAAAATAATGGCAAATAAATTAACTGTATTTGGGAATGCCAGTGAGTATTTCTATAGAACAAAAGGCGATCCCTATTGAGGTCGCTAATTGCATCGCTGCGAACTGTTTCCAGCTCTACAAAAACCTCTTTTTATCTGTTCACCTTTAGCTCTTATCTGACATACCGAGATTTCGTTAACTTGTTTGCTCATTGAAAGAGCAAAATGTGGAACTCGCTCTAATAACAATTAAAAAATGAGTTCACATTTGAATTAGCAAAAACGCGCTCTATGTTTTCTGAAGTCGGAATGCATGCGCAACGTAGATTTTGTGCGATTACCGACTGGGATTTTCATCTGTTAAATTGCTGCTGAAATAAATTCGGTTGCGAGTCGAGTGCACTGATATCGCGGTAACCTTGCCGAAAAAAATGATAACTACGGCATTTGCCTAAAACTTTTTCTGTGACAGTTTTGCGATATGATTATACGCTCCAATGTTCACTGGAATTCTTCTTATTCCGGAATAAATTTTTTCTCTTGACATACCCAGTTTTTGCGACCACCTAGTAAGTTGATTATACCTTCTGATGTTATAATGAAACCAGTCCTATTTGCAAGGCTGTAATTAGAATCCAATGTAATTGAGATAATATTTCATTGTTTCTAGGGGTTCAATCAACTATATTCTTAAACTAATGTTTATATATTTATGGCGCACAAAGTTTTTGAACCGAGAAATCGTCATTTGTGCATTTCTTATATTCGACCAAGCAAAAATTTTGAAGCTTCTTCATGTTGTATTGAAGAAAAAAGCATTATCATGTGATAAAATAAAGATACTACCCAAAAATATGGGTAATCGAAGAAGTATATAATCCTAAACTAAGGCAAACTAAAACAAAACAAAAATGTCTATTAAAGCTTGCTACAAAAGGCGATACTTAATCAACATTTCCCGTGAATGTTTCTTGAGCATGGAAATATATCTGTTAACTAGAGATTAGTTAACGACGCAAATAGCATAATGTATCAGAGTCTAGCAAATTTAGCTCATCTATATTATTGTCGCACTGTACCAAGCTTTTATTTAAGGTCTCTTTAATAACTTTTATATCATAACAAGATGAGCATTTGCTTAGCCAAGAGCGCAAGGCCTGGAATGCCCTTCAAATGATAATTTCTTAATGCTACTTTAAGATAAAATCAAAATATAATTTAAAGCTTCAATACCAATTCAAAATGCAACAAAACAATATCTTCAGTTTATCGTACAAGATAATTAGCCGGAAAATCATATGAAATCGTATTTACATCATGTTTCTTAGGTATTATTCAAATTGCTGATGCATATTAACTTTGAAGTATAGTCATTTGGGCTCCATATGCGTTAGTTTGATTCAAGTTGTACTCAAATTTCAGCATAGAAATTATAACCTTTCCAAAAGAATATATAACCTATAAATATAACCTTTCCAATGAAATTTAAAGATGAAATGTACTTTAATATTATGTATAACAAAGGAATAAATCCTTTTATATGCAAATTTGGAGATGAATTTTAAGCTCTCCGCTGCGTAGCTGTTGCCCCTTTAGCCCTTCACTATATCGTGCCCTCAACTTAGTGATAAAACAAACTTTCAGAATTATGCGTTCAGGGAACCTTTCATTTTTTACTGCCTTCACACACGAGAGAAAATAGTTTAGAAGCAAGGAAGTTGCATGAAACCTATTAAGGGTGTTCCCTTCTGACATGAATTTGTTTGTCGTGCCAAGGAATGCATGTAGTATGTACAAGAACTTTTTACAAAGTTTTATTGCGTTTAACTCCAGAGGGGAAATTCGAGTGAAGCAAGATATATATAAATCCTGCTGTGGAATAGCCCAGAAAACTTTACTTGTTTATGGCAATTATTTCCTATCATATATCACATTATATCATATATCATATGACATCTATCGTATCGTTATCTATTTTGGCAATGTATATAATTACCTATCTTTATATAATAAATACTGGTTTAAAGTTATCTTCCATATTTAATTTGTTCAATTTTTCTAAGCATTGTAATGTGGGTACCTGGTCAATGGCTCTGACGACTCAGTTCATGAGTTATAATTTGTGATTTAAAAGTTCTATGTTATAAGAACTATCATGTGAGAGGAAAAATATCCCGAAGAAATATTTTTTAAGTAGAAAAATGTCTTCGTTTCACTTAATTTTTCATGTTAATACATGAAAAGAGGTTTCAACATAGAAAAAAAACATTTTTGGTCTGTTCAAACTTAATCTCTTATCTTAATGGAATCAGAAGAAATTAATTAACTCATTATTTTAAAGTAATCAAATGGGAGAGATCTATATATTTTAATTGAGCGATACCGCAATATTCTCTGCCAATTGAGTCGTGATTTACAATAAAGTCGCAATCACCACGCACACCAAACATCTGCTCCCGGCTTGACACTTTCCTGTCGTCACAAATTTGATATGAAACTGAAACAGGATGTTTAGTTTAGACATAAATTAGTTAGCTCATGGTAAAAAAAAGCAAATTAAGTTGATTTCCTGTCGGGCGGCCTAAATTAGCATGTGTCCTGCGACTGGAAATATTACAGCAAATCTCAGAGAGTAGAAATTACAGAATAATGAATCATTGGTCAATAATGCAACATTGGTACGACATTCCATAATTTCCTGTCAGGCGGCCTAAATTAATGTGTAACCTGCGACTGGGAGAAATCAGAGAAATATCGAGAGTCTACTTCCAATATATCACTAACTTGTTGCTTCTTCCGTGTGTGGAAACATTTATTGAAATAGTTTTTTTAGCTTCGCCGCGAGATAGAAAAATTGTACAAAGTTAGATAAAAATGTGTGTATAACATTAAACGGAATTGAACGTTTCTACCCAATTTATACGAATGAAAAGTGAGAAATAAATTTAAAAATATCAAGTGCGAGTCTTTTTTTCTTTTGAACTATTTAAGCTCGTTTACATCGTATATAATAATGAAAAACATTATTAGTGAGTGACTTTTCCATCTGAATGAATTGAGCTCGTTATCACTGTATAATAATTTAAAATATTGTTAATGAATCACTTTTACTGCTGAATAAATTGATTTCGTTATCACCGTATAAAATTAAAGTGTTGCACACACAGGGTTTCCACCCCCACGCGTTGTGTGGCTACAAAACAACCACTCTCTGGACGCAACATACGAAGTGTTGCCGCAGCACAAGAAGCCGCAACACAAAGCACCGAACAGCAACACCATAACTCAGACACACCACAGGTTGCGCGATGTGGTGAACCACAACAACAAGCAGGTTGTATGTAACAACTTCACGCTGGTGAACGTAACGCGCAAGTTTGACCAGGTAATACTCAAGTGCGAGGCATCCAACAGCAACATCAGCAGCCCTGCCCTGAAGCTCATACAAGTTCTCGTACAAAGTGAGTATGGGTACTGGGCAGCAAATTGCTATTTCTCATTAGAATCCATTGTGGGTGTTAGACAAAAGAATATATACTGAACGATTGATGAAAATTTTTTGAATTTGCAGTGTTTTAGGTCCGCCGGCGACAGTGGAGTTCGAATATTCTACTTTATGCTCACTAATAAAGCTTTTCTTTGGTATACATAGTTTTTTTCAAGTTTTGCTTTTCTTTAATATTTTTAAAACTATTTCGTATTTTAGATATATTATTTCTTGAATTTGAAGCGCTTTAGATCCGCCGGGTACAGTGTAGTTAGAATATTCAAATTTATGATGACAAATCAAGCTTTTCTTCGAGGCATAATTTAAAAAATAAATGTTTAGAATTTCAGATAGATAATTTCCTGAATTTTGCGTCACTTCAGGTCCTCCGGTGACTGTAGAGTTCAATTATTCTAATTTATGATCATAAATGAAGCTTTTATTCGAGGCACAGTTTTCAAAAAAATTTTCAAATTTCAGTCAGATTATTTCTTGACTTTTGCGGTATTTCAGGTGATCTGGCGACTGTGGAATTCAATTATTCAAATTTATGATCACAAATAAATCTTTTCTTCGAGGTACTGTTTTAAAAAGTATTTCGAATTTCAGACAGATTATTTCTTGACTTTTGCGGGATTATTTCAGGTGATCTGGCGGCTGTTGATTTCAATTATTCTAATTTATGATCACAAATAAAGTTTTTCATTTAGACATACTTTTAAAGAAGATTACGAATTTCAGAAATATAATTTCGTGCATTTTGCATCATTTCAGGTCCCCCGGCGACGGTAGAGCTGAAAGGAGCGCCGGATGCGTTCGAGGCAGACCGAGTGTACAGGATAACTTGTCTTGTGACGGGCGCGCGACCGCGCTCTCTGCTCACGTGGACGCTTCAGAAGAAACATGGTGCCAAGAAGGTGCTCGCGCGACAGGTGAGAGACAACCTTTAGCAAATAATGTTGTACCTACGTTCATTCCACGTTATTTCAACGTTATATGCCTGTTTGGAAGAGTGTTAGTTCCGAATAATGTGTACGCGCGGCAGGTGAGAGGCAACCTTTTGAAAAATGATATTGTACCTACGTTCATTCCACGTTATTTCAACGTTATACGCCTGTTGGAAAGAGTGTTGGTTCCGAAGAATGTGCTCGCGAGAAGTGAGAGACTTTAGCAAATAATGTTGTACCTAAATTCATTCCACCTTACTTCAATGTTATACGCCTGTTGGAAAGAGTGTTGGTTCCAAAGAATGTGCTCGCGTGAAGTGAGAGACTTTAGCAAATAATGTTGTACCTACATTCATTCCACCTTACTTCAATGTTATACGCCTGTTGGAAAGAGTGTTGGTTCCGAAGAATGTGCTCGCGAGAAGTGAAAGACAATCTTTAGAAAATAATGTTGTACCTACCTTCATTCCACCTTACTTCAACGTTATACGCCTGTTGGAAAGAGTATTGGTTCCGAAGAATGTGCTCGCAAGAAGTGAAAGACAATCTATCCAAGCAAATAACATTGAAACAACGTTAAGTTCGTTGAAAATACGTTTATATCATGTTTTTACCGTCTTATGCCTGCTGAAAAGAAAGAGGGTTCCGAATTTTATTTAACGAAATATCAACTAGGAGCTGAGCATTTAATAATTTCAATAGTAGATAAACGAAATCTCGTATATGAACGAAATAAATCGTGTAATATCGGGAAAAATTCCTCTATTGAACTGACATGAACTAACGACTGTCGTCAGCAGTTAATAAACACAAAATACATGTATATACGGCAATTTATTACATTTTTAAAATTGTCGTTCTATAATGAAATTACCCCTAATTAAATTTTATATTCCCTGTAATGATTGTTTTCCGTCATTCCCCGTGAATATTCGTCATAAAATTCATTAAATTCTGCATCTGTCGTTCGAATGTCGTCACCTGAACAACAATTAATCTGATGGAGGAAAACGGAAGGAACAACAGAGGAGACCGTTTCTTGAATTTACATTTAGAAAAATGAGTGTGACTTTTTACAAATAGCGATGCGTTTTTAGCGCATTTTCTCATTTATGGAAAAAATGCCCTATTGTGCTCGCCATGTCCGTCCGTTCGTCTGTCCGTCTGTCTGTCCGTCCGTCCGTGACTTCAAGTTTTCGTCGACTAGAAAATGCGCACTCTGTCACTCACTGCAGTGGGTACTGAGTTATATTTTTTGACCTTTTGAGCGTCAAGTTGGCCCATTTTGGCCAGGCAAATGGGAGTATCTATGCTGCGTACTTCGAGCATGGCCTTAGGCTGTTGTCACTATACGAAATCAGGGTACTTGTTACCTGGAGTGATCTTAAGGTACTATTCGTACAATAAGTCCCATGCACCTGGGGTGACCGTGATCTTAAGGTACTATTCGGACAATAAGCCCCGTGCATTTTTGTGAGTGGTGTAAGGTCACAGTCGAGGTGTCTGTTAGTTCTGCTCTTGACCCTTCACTTCACTGCAGTGAAGTGCCGCCTTGACCGACGCACTTCACTGCAGGTCTTTCCTCTCAGGGCTCACGCAGAAAAATGAATGGGTCACAAAGTCCAAATAGTGGTACACTTTGTAATACATAACACGTGCAGAGAGCGGACGTATCACTAATACGTTCTTATCACCGACCAACGCTGGGTAAGGATTATCGACACAAGGCAAAAGGTGTATCGTTATTTGAACAAAATTTCATTTATTTCTGTGAGTGATGGCAGTACGAGAGACGTGGTCACGTTCGCGCATTAATTCAAGTTGAAAATATTTATAATGTGAAATTCAAGCTCTTTGGAGTGAAACATTTTAAAGGATCTCATTAGATTTTGTCATCCAAACTGGTATATATACTATGTCAATAGATA
Source organism: Hyalella azteca (assembly GCF_000764305.2). Taxonomy (NCBI): domain Eukaryota; kingdom Metazoa; phylum Arthropoda; class Malacostraca; order Amphipoda; family Hyalellidae; genus Hyalella; species Hyalella azteca. Next base: position 893,169 of record NW_025936815.1, on the reverse strand, counting down.
GTGTTGAACTTACGTGAAAAGAACTTTCAATGACACTAAAAATATATGTATAAAATAAACTTTTTAAGTTCCTTATAATGTGGAATTTGATCTAAGCCTTTAATACGTTAAACACGATAGTAATCAGTAGAAAATAGTAATTCTATTCATTGTAGAATGCATGAATTGGACGAAGGATCCAATTTTCATTTATGCAAACCGAATTTAATTCGGAATCCATGTCTATGCTAATCACGAACATATAAGATGGGCCGAAATATAATCATTAGTCAAGATAAAAGAGTTTTACCATCGCTGAGTTAATCATCTATAAAATTATTAGTTTATTTTATTTTTGTTATTAAAATTACATTACGGGTAATTGCGCTAGGAGAATAGTTGAACAATGAAAATTATTTTACATGGATAACTGATTTAGTTCTCATCGGAGTTGAATATCATTCAATCAATGACGACAATCGTCAGCTTGTTTAAATATCACCATGTTGATTTGATCATACTAACAAATGGTATACATTAATTCGTTCTGAGAATATTGTGCCTTATACGGATACGTTTTCCACGCGCGCGACGTACATTTTTTAAACCTCTTTCTTGGACTTCATCTTTTAGCAGAAAATCCCGGAATTCTAACATTGTTTAAGCTGAGCACAAAAAATTTAAGCTTCTTCCATCACCTAATCTCTACTCAAAGAAGTAAGCCTGGGCTCCAGACTTCAACCGTCAGAAGCGTGAAAAAATGTAACTCAGTACTCACTGCGGTGAGTGACAGAGAGCGCATTTTCTCGTCAACGAAAACTTGAGGTCACGGACGGACGGACAGACGGACGGACGGACAGACAGACATACGGACATGGCGAGTACAAAATTGCATTTTTTCCATAAATGAGAAAATGCGCTAAAAATTTAACCTGTCCCGCACACACATCCGGAGCCTCTGATCAAAGTATCATTTTTTATATAATTTTATATAATCTCGGTTTAGAAATAGCGGGAGTTTCACTCAAAGGCCAACCACGAAGTTCTTCAGACACCATTTGTAACATTTACTCGTCGTGACGATACATAGAAGTGGCCCGATAGTTTCATCTGAAAAGTTGCGAGGGGTTAACTTGGGCGACGCGAAACTTTGCTTTGAGTTTTGCTTGCGGTTGCGCTACCGTGGAATTGACCTGGCGTCAGCGCTGCAGACAACACCTAAAATATTTTGCTTCCGTCAGATAATAAACACACTTTGTTTCCTCTCACAGTTTTTCCTCCAATGTAATTTTCATGCATTCACTACCAAAGCCCATACAGTACCGGGAATAGAAGTAATTGATCCACAAAGCATCTCTAAAATGATATATAAGTAAATGTCTAAGAACAACAACAGTTGTGCACCTTTACGCAGTGAAAATTTTTGTATTGCGGAAAAATAGTGAGCAATTGTAGAATAAGTATTTTTTTAATTTATTATGTTTATCCAAATGATAAGTGGGAATACGGTGGATAAACGATGAAAATAATGTAGGATTAGATTATAAGTATAGGATATTAGGATATTTAGGATATTATAAAAGAAATAACAGCTCAACTTTCAAATTAAGCTTTATTAAATAACTGTAATTACAAGGGGACGGGGGACGTTTACCATCCAAAATCAAGCACTCCACTAGGAAAACATTAATAATTAGATGCAGGATAATACATATGCGGGATAGAAAGACATAATTTTCAGCAGAGTGTGGTGCTTTGCATGTGATGCAAACTTAAAGTATTAAATAAAAATACCTAGGTTAACAAAAGAAAGTCTCAGTAAAATCGCATAAACGTAATGCTTTCGAAATAATGAACCGTACGAGCATTCATGGTGATAAATGCTGAATACTTTTCTTAGCTATAATGGGAATCATGAATAAAATTATGAAAGGAGGGTTATAAAGCAGACGAATTGTTAAGCCATTTGCTTCGTAAGATGTGTCTCAAAGTTGGTGAGGAAATCAGAGTAAGATTTACAGACTGCGCTTCTCAGTTCTCTTTATCAACGACGTCGGGTTGAGGTCGTAAAATTACCGAGATTTCAAGGCGGTTCCGACAAAACTAGAGCGCCGTAAAGCTGTCTGCACTGACTTTCGACTTGCTCCGTTTGCAACTTCTGTGGAAAAAATTGCGACAAAGCACTGGAATATCTGTGGGAATTCTAGATATTCTAGATAGTTGCTTGCAGCTTCCACGCATTTTTTCAAGCCCTTTAGTTGCGAATGATAATTGAGGCAATGGTAGTTTTCGTGGCGTCAATTTGTGGTATCGAAATTGAGTTCAGAATTAAATATTTATCCAAATATCAACCCAAATTGATATAATTTTTTAATTAATCATAGCAATAACGTCAGCATCTTAATATTTTTTAATTGATAGAGATACGTACGTTAGATTTTTAAGCGGTCGTAAGCGTTTCGCTGAAAAACTCTTGTATACTTGAAATTTATGAAGCGTAAATGGGTAAAAATTTGATTCCGATGTTTGTCATGAACAAATAAAATAATTGAACTATCAAATTCACTGAGTTATTTTTATCGTCTTACATGTTCTTCTAAATGTCTTCAAAATTGTGGATGAAGTGTACCTATTATACATGTACATATACGATCAAGCAAGATGCCTGTTTTCAAGTCTCCCAATTTCCGCTGAAAAACACTAATTTCGTACGGAATGTTATAGGAGTAAATGTTGAGTTAATATAATTCCAAAAAGTGAAGAGACAAGTAATCATACTTTTTATCTGTCTCTCACATTCATCTCTGAAAGTTAAAAAGTTGTTTATTCAAAAACTACTTTAATTGAGTCATGTAACCATAGAATTTAAGCTCCCTGGTCTGCTTTTGAAACACGCGCTCGCAAAGTTGTTGCACCGGCTTTTTTTTCTCAAATGTTAATACGTTCTTTCAACTGGGTCTTCCTGATAAAGAAAACGCATTAAAGTTGGGTTTAGGTTTTTATAAAATAACATGCGCGTCTAATTACGAAATGAATAATAAAAATTCAAAAGTACGACAGAAATATTGATATTTAAAAATCAAGTAAATTACTTAAACTTAGTAATAAGTAATTGATTCAAGCATTGTCTCCGCCTCAACGTAAGTGTGCAAAATTTCTGATCGATTGGATAGGTAGAAGTGTTTTAAAAATCGATTATAAGATTTGTAGCAGACAAACAAGAAATGAAGTTTAAGAGAAGTGTTGTAATGAATACTAATACTGATAAGGTTTAATTATAAACAAATAATACTAAGTATACTATAATTTGTCGCAGGACCTACGTAAGCTGAGCCTAGGACGGCTAGACGTGCAGTTGCAACGTTCAGACGAAGGCGCAGAGTTGAGTTGTACGGCAGTCAGCCCTGCGTTCGCTGAGCAGCCGTTGACGGCATCCAAGACAATTGTCGTACATTGTGAGTAAGACGATCTATTTTTTCAACATGGTATAATTTATATACGAATTTGCTTTTGTCCTAACTTTCAACTTTTTTTTGTTTTATTATGATGTATTTTGCCTTCAAAGTACCTATTATACCAGTCGTAACGACGATGTTTTCGTAGAATAATATAATAATAACAATAATAATAATAATAATAACAATAATAAGAATAATATTAATAATGATAATAATAATAATATTAATAATAATAATAATAATAATAATAATATTAATAATAATAATAATAATATTAATAATAATAATAATAATAATAATAATATTAATAATAATAATAATAATATTAATATAATTATAATAATGAGCATAATTGTGCTGTCAGACGCCCCTGAGGTGCGGCTGGAGCTAGGGGCGCTGCTGGAGGCGGGCAGTGTGAGGGAGGGAACGGACCTCTACTTCAGATGTGTGGTACACGCCTCGCCGCCCCCTTACCGTCTCGACTGGTGGCATGGCGTGAGTACCTGTACCAATGTACCAGGGGTACGGCGTATGTACCCTGTACCATGGGTACGTAGGGCTCACTATATCATGGGTACGTAGGGCTCACTGTACCATGGGTACGTAGGGTTTACTGTACCATGGGTACGTAGGGCTCACTGTACCATGGGTACGTAGGGTTTACTGTACCATGGGTACGTAGGGTACGGCTAGGGTTCACTGTACCATTATTACGGCTAGGGTTCACTGTACCATTATTACAGCTAGGGTTCACTGTACCATTGGTACGGCTAAGGTTCACTGTACCATTGGTACAGCGTGGGTACTCGGTACCAATGTACCGCTGGTACGGCCCGTATTATCTGTACCGACGTACCAATGTTACGGCGTGAGTATACCTAGTTTGATTAATTCATCTTAAATAGAAATTAGAGCGCAAGCAACCTGCATGCACGGCACAGTTCCACGCATCATTTCAAATCAAACTTCAATGATAAAATATTTTCCAAAAACTGAAACCTAAGAAATTCCTGAATGCCAAAACCGTCCTTGAATTATGCAGGAGAAATGATAGCAAATCTGAGCAGGTTTGCTAAGTTTAATAAATTTAAGTAAGAGAGGTTAACAAAAACTAGTAATACTCATCAACCTGTGAATATGGAAGATACAACTATAAGTAATAGCCTCGTTATCATCCATCAAACCTTTTCTACCCTTATATAAATAAATCTACGATATAGGTAAATCTACGAGGTATATGATAGAAATAAATCAACAACTGTCTCGTAAAAACTAACTAAAAACTAACTAACTAACAGGCCATTTAAACTTAGGATGAGACATGTTCAATGTTTGATTTAACCTCACACCAAATTTCTAAGGACCATTGGGCAAGCCTGTTATTCTAATATTTCTGCAAACAATTTCACATTTGTCAAAAATTCTCTAAAACTCGGAAGTAAAAAAAGCACATTTTCCCCGAAACTCCTCTGAAAGAACTCATACGAGTAAAGAAGTCTCCTATGGACGGTTGAACACAATCACAGCGGTTGCAAATGCTGATTTTGAGCAACACTCAATTCGCAAATTTCACGCAAATGGTAATGGGGCGCTGCCCCCTGAATCCCAGACGCGGATTTGCAAGTTTTCGTCGTAAACTCAACAACCAAGATGCTCTTGGCTTCCCAGAGTCGATGAATCAACAGAATTTCGGCTTGCCACTCAGCTTTAAAATTCAATTTTGTGTTGAAGTGCTTTTGGCTATGCAAGGAAAGTTATGTGTTTACATCGCTTTCCTGACGCCAAATTTCCTCTTAAAACGTATTTTGCTGAAATTGTGTTCACAAGTATGAACATATCTCAGTAAGCTTGACATGATTGATTGTTAGGAAAATGCATTCAGTGTTTTCATCTCATCCATTCACTTTTATAGAGATTAGTTTTATATGTATATCATTAATTTAAAACTGTTGGTGAAACTTTGTATGAAGAGGCTGGAGCTAGAAGTAATATAAATAACATATACAATATATTACTATATCCAATATAATATTATATATATTTCGTAATATATAATATATGATCCTATACAAGCATCCTTGTCACTTCCTAATATTAAACTCAGAAAAATGAGCAGGTCAGATTGTCCGCATAGTGATACCCTTTGAGCATAACGCTGATGCACCTTTTCATGGGCCCAACGTAGGTCAAGATGACCCACACAGGTCGAAAGTGCATCACTATTCGGACAAAAGCTGACTCATTTGTGTATGTTTTGGTTTCCTCATTCTTGAAAATGAAGTCCAATGGCCCCCTTGCTTAATTGTGAAGAACTTACTATGCTGTACTGATGGTAACAACATTTTTACAGTCTGATCACTATGTTGTACTGATTGTAACAACATTTTTACAGTCTGATCACTATGTTGTACTGATTGTAACAACATTTTTATAGTCTGATCACTATGTTGTACTGATTGTAACACCATTTTTACAGTCTGATCACTATGCTGTACTGATTGTAACAACATTTTCACAGCCTGATCATTATTTCAAATGAATTTTCGCGCATCGCAGCCAGAGAAAAGTCATTTCATGAACGATTTCCCTTGTTTTGCGGCCGCAGTCCCGACAGATAAACCAAGACAGCCTGGCGTCGTCTGGCGCTAAGCTCGCGCCCAGCTTCTCCAACCAACTCCAAAATCCTGACGATAACAGCAAATCCAGCGAAAATCCCACGGAGACTTACGGCACTTTGGAACAGCTCGAAGGGTGGTCAGAAGGACGATTGTCGGAGGCCATAGTACCATCGGGAGACCGCCATGACGATGGTCAGACGAGGGTGGTCGTCTCGAATGACCACCTCATTCTGCAGAAGGTCAGCAAGCGGTGGTCGGGTAATTTCTCCTGCTCTGCTAACAACGTCGTGGGAGATGCCGAGTCAAACGCGGTGCAAATCATCGTACAATGTGAGTTGCGTTCACTTCAAAAATTGTAATATATTTAATAGTTATTCTAGTGTTAATTATTATTTAACTATAATTCACCTAATTTGTGATTAAGGTACGTGCAGCGTCACTCATTTATACCGTTTTCCCAAATTAATGCAGACGTTAAGTACAGGTAATTAAATTATTCTAGTTGCACACATGTTAAATTCTCAAAATACTTTTATTTACCAAATTTAATGCACACATCACAGATCATAAAATCGTCCAGTCAAGCTCACCCTTTATATTGTCACATTACTACAATTTCCTGGCGATATTATATATTATGAAACACAACGTTGATCTCAATAACGTTTTCTTGTCACCGTGGCGGCGTAGGCTGCAATAGCCTAACAAAACGAAGCTGAGGCGCCTTTCATCTGCAGTAATTCAATTGCTGACTTATTTGTTGCGGGGCACCGAATTAGAGACTGACGTGAGGTTTTGCTAGTTATTCTTGCCTTGATGCAGCAGCCGAAGCTTGTTTTAACCCAGAGATGTACAAGGCAGGCAGCTGATATTTGTTATAACCCACAAATTCACAAGGCAGATTTGTTTTAAAAGCTGATATTTGTTATAACCCATAAATGCACAAGGCAGGAAGCTGATATTTGTTTTAACCCATATATGCACAAGACATGAAGCTGATATTTGTTTTAACCATAAATGCACAAGGCAGGAAGCTGATATTTGTTTTAACCATAAATGCACAAGGCAGGAAACTGATATTTGTTTTAACCCATAAATGCACGAGACAGGAAGCCGAAAGTTATCACAACCCATAGATTTATAAGGCAATTATTTTCTGAAAAAAATTCACACGGCAATATTATTTGTTACAAAAAATGCAGCAAAATTATACACTCTAGGACAGTTAGCATAGAGCTTATTGCAGGTTTAATATATACTTAACGAATTAACACAAGATAACGCTGGGATAATTGTCAGAACTTGAAAATATTTACCAAAAATTCATCTCCTTCGTTAATACTCTGAATCACTTTCGGAAAAACTTTCTACAAATACTAAATAAATAAGTTGCAATTTGAGTTGAAATAAGTTTTATTACTGCATGATTCCAAATACTAGAAAAATATGCTTAAAATCATATTTAAAACGTTGTAGTTTAATCTACCTCACGTTTATTTCCACGAAAATTGTTTCCATTTATTTGTAGAATAACCTATCAATAATAGGTTACCTATACCTATCATCAATAACACATATTGGCAAGATCACGCAAACTGTACTCACGTGTTTTCCCCGATCCAATCAACAAGGAGGTGCTTGTTAGTGAACAAAAGTCATAGGAAATTCGTGCATTGGTTGCAGGAATTTGCTCGTACGGCACCTTGCGTAATTCGATTACGCAAGACAGGCGACTCAGCGAAACACGATTTATTAGAGCCGCAGACTTCGGCAAACTCGGGGGGGTTTACGTGATGGTGACTGTCTTGCTATGGTCTTATCACTCTGAAAAAAATGTTTTACATGAAAAAATTAACGGATAATATTGTCCAAATAGTAACACACTTTGTGCAGGTAGCGCTGCTACGTCTTTTGTCGGCACGACGTTTGTCAGGATGACCCACTTAGGTCAAAAATTGCATCACTATTTGGAAAAATGTTCCGCGCTTTTTTTAGTTTATTTCAAGCCAACATGCACTCTGAAATATTATTGGGTCACATTGTCCAGGTATTGACACACTTCCAAACCGTTACCAGCAAAGAGTGGACATTGCTCTGATAATTAAGCAAGCCCTTTTGTCAGACTAAACTTGGAGAGGATGACTCACACAAGGCAAAAAGTGCACCGCTATTTGGACAAAGTGTCATAAAATTTTCTGAGTGCAGCAAATACTGATTTTTGTCCGGACCACGTGCATCTTCAGGACAGCATTGATTAGTGGTCATTAATTAATGATCATTAATTAATGGTTATTAATTAATGGTCATTAATTAATGGTCATTGGTTAATGGTTATGCGAACATTTAAATCTTTATATTATAGATTTTAATTGCGCCCATTAAGCCATTGTCGATAGCAGAACAAGAAACCCATAGACATGTATTACCAATTGCAATAATAATTCACATTTGAAAAAATTTTATTCTTAGTTTCCCGCTGGCTACTTGTTATCAGAACTTTAAGTACGAAAAGCCTAATGGCATTTTGAGCCATACTTTTTCTAGATTATAACTGCGATTAACGCAATCGTACATAAATAGATAATTGTTGAAATTTGTTTATTCACGATCTAGACACACATGGACTGGGGTGAGGGATATATATAACAGACCGTAAGATAGGAATACCGTTGATGGTTGATATGACCTTAGGCAAGTGAATAAACTTTATATGGCTAATAATAATAACATAATAAATATAATAATTGGTGTACCCTAGGCAAGTGAGTAAAATATAGAGCAAATATTAATAACATAATTATAATATTATTATAATAATAATTTATGTACCGTAGGCAAGTGAATAAACTATATAGTTGATATTAATAACGTATTAAAAATAATAACTTATTTATTGATAACGTAGACCCGCCGGTGTGCACGTGGGTGGGGGTGGGGGATGTAGTTACAAGACCGTAGGTAAGTGAATAAACTTTACAGTTATATTAATAATATAATAGTAATAATAATTCATATATTGATAACCTAGACCCGCCGGTGTGCACGTGGGTGGGGGTGAGGGTGGTACGTGTGTCCCTAGGCCGCCCCCTACACCTCCCCTGCACCGTCACCGCCCTGCCCCCCACCACCTCCTTCACCTGGACGCTCAGCAACGCGCTCGCCCAGGTAACTCAAGCCTTTTTTAAATAACGTATGTGTAATTTATTGATTTATATCTTTACCTATATTATTTGTTGCTGATATGTTTAATTATGACTTGTTACTTATGTCTAGTAGCACTCTAATAATATGTTTAATATGTTTAATTATTACTTGTTACTCATATCTAGGAGCACTTTAATAATATGTTTTATTAATAACATGTTTAATTATCACTTGTTCCTTATATCCAGTAGCACTTTAATAATATTTTGAATTAATAATATGTTTAATAAGTTTAATTATTACTTGTTACTTATATCTAGTAGCACTTTAATATTATGTTTAATTAATAACAGCTTTAATATGTTTAATTATTACTTGTTATTCATATCTAGTAGCACTTATCACTCGGCTAAACTTCTGAGTGTAAACACTGGGTTTACACTCTGTGTTTTTTATAAATTGTAAATCCAACAACACAGAATTATATCGTTCCATTCTTCAACAATTACTTCAAAAATCCCCACATCTATACCAAAACTAAGATGCTTTAACCACCTCGATGATGCTTGATTTAATTGTGTTCTTAAACAACTATTTAAATAAAACAATTTATATTCGTAATTCTCAAACAATCAGCGTAATTAAAAATTCCAAAAATGCTTAACCGAGCCGATGTTGTCCCGAGTTATTTATCTTCTTCAAAGAACAATTAAGAAGCATCAATCTGTATTCTGAATACACTTATAAACGTAAGTCAATACGTGAGGCTTGTAGCAAAAAAAAAAAAAAAAGTTGTTTCTTCAGTACGAGCATTCGCAATGAACATCAAAGGGAACGTCAAGTGACCTGCGAACATTCGTGTGACAGCTGTCGCTTCCGCTGCAATTTACATCTCTCTCTTATTAATGCATGTAACGCTACCCACTTACTTATATTTGATTTAAAACAACCTCGAACTTATATACAAACTCAACACTCGTACTCTGACATCTATTTATTAAACGTTATGGTCGAGATTTATAATTTAATATTCTTTTCTAATATGCGTGTCGTGACCAGATTCGAAAATGATTGTTCTCTAAATTTTCTGCGAAGAATTTTATTTTCTTGAATAAAAAATATAAATAAAAATATATATTGGATGACGCTTCAAAAGAAGAGGAAAAATATGCATAGATAATATTTCTTTCGTGTGCAGGAACCGATTGAGTTGCACTGTATATATATGCATTCATTAAATGGGAAATTTTTTAATTCAGTAAAATTTTTCTCAACACTTTTTCAAACATCCATGAATAGAATATTTGACTTCTCTCCTTATAAATTTACCTACTTTTAAGTCTAAGTTACCATAAAAATTTGAACAATTAAAGGGAAAAATCATCAGCAATGGCCGCGAGAAGGTCACCTGAAATTTATTTTCATACGCGGCTTTTCCAAAGAATCCTTTTTTTATCCTCGACAGGAGCGCATTTCGAGCATCACCGAGCCGCAGGCGACGAGCAGGATCGAGGAAGAGTCCAGCACTGGATCGATGTCCAGCAGGTCATCCAGTGTACTGGAATACCGGCCAATGACCCAGCAGGATTACGGTACACTCTTGTGCTGGGCTGAGAACCCAGTGGGGAAACAACGGGAGCCTTGCGTTTACAGCATCAGACCAGCCCCAGGTGAGAGAGTCTGCGTTGTCACATGGCCTAAAAACGGCCTATTCCACGTACAAAAAAGCCAGATGGCCTAAAAACGGCCAATTCCACGGACAAAAAAGCCAGATGGCCTAAAAACAGCCAATTCCACGGACAAAAAAGAGCCAGATGCCTAAAAACGGCCTATTCCACGGACATAAAAGCCAGATGGCCTAAAAACGGCTAATTACACGGATAAAAAAAACAGATGGCCTAAAAACGGCCCATTCCGCGGACATAAAAGCCAGTTGGCCTAAAAATGGCCTATTCCACGGACAAAAAAGCCAGATGGCCTAAAAACGGCCTATTCCACGGACAAAAAAAGCCAGATGGCCTAAAAACGGCCTATTCCACGGACAAAAAAGCCAGATGGCCTAAAAACAGCCTATTCCACGGACAAAAAAGCCAGATGGCCTAAAAACGGCCTATTACGCGGACAAAAAAGCGAGATGGCCTAAAAACGGCTTCTTCCACGGCCAAAGAAAGCCAAAAATGTCCCGCAATTCAATATTTAGTAGTAAATTCACAACTAGCGGTACAAAAATTTAATTCATTCATTATTTTTTTGGCTTTGTAAAATAAGTAAGGAAGAGGCGTTATCATAAATTTTTGCCGTCATCATAAAAAATATAACTCAGTGCTCACTGCAGTGAGTGACAGAGAGCGCATTTTCTCGTCGACGAAAACGTGAAGTCACGGACGGACAGACGGAAGGACGGACAGACGGACGGACAAGACGAAAACAATAGTGCGTTTTATCCATAAGTGAGAAAATGCGCTAAAAAGGAAGAACCGTCATCATAAGAAAAATTAAATATAGTGATTAGCCAAAAATCAACAATCTGGCAACCTTGGTGAGAGTGAGTGCACTCCCTACAGTCGAATAACGTTGAAACGACATATAATTGACGTAAATTCAAACATTAACGTTTAAACAGCGTTAATTAAGAGCCCGATGCATGATAGGAGGGCCTGTAGAACTCATTAGCAAATACCGGCGCGCGGTTGAAATGTTGAGGTGCTTGGAGGAAGCGACGCCGGTTATAGATTCAAATATATTGTAAATAAACTACGTCTTGACATTTACCAAAAAAATGATGTCAATTAAGTTTTTATCATTTTACCGGCGCTTGTTCATGCACAAATCTTCTAAGTTGGGTTTAAATTTAGAAATTAAATTTAACTGAACGAAAAGTTATTAACGGTTGAAGCTTGATAATTTGGCGTAAAAAGGTAAATGAAATTTTAATATTATTATCTTTAATTTTTGTAAAAATCATCAACTTAAATTTCGCAATCATGAACAATTGGAAAATCTTCTAATAAATTTGGAAATAAAGAAATCAACAAAAAGTGGACTGAATTATATCTGAACGACTTTACACACATGTAATAATTTGAGATTAAGAAATAAATGCGATAAATGCACTCATTACCGTATCTCTTTGTTCCGTTAGAAGTGCTGAGCCCTCCTCCGAAGTGCCACGTAACGAAGTATGGCCATGACTCCCTCTCCATCGAATGCACTCGCCCTAAACCAACTGTGAACGACACGCATGAAACACTGGACACTACAGAACAGCTTCCCAGTAGCGAAGATACTGCAAACATTGAGCGAGAAGACACAAGAAAAGTGTCTCTCACTCAAGCCACTCGCATGAAAAACCCACACCAAACATCTTCACCAACTGCCAACAACAAAATAACCTCAGGGGAGAAAGTGTCTGAAGATTGGAACGTTGACGCTTCGACCGCGTTCACCGACGCCAAGTTCGGTCACAACGCTGAGCTTTCACGCCAGTTTCCTTCCCTTTCTCCTCTCGGAGGAGACACAAGAATATCAGATGGAGGCGGTCAGCCGAGGGGAATTGAGAGTTCACCCATCGAACTTCAAGCCAAACAACAGAGCCATAAGGAAGGCGAAGCCGGAGACAGCGAAGCTGTGCGATCCAAGGAGCGAGAAAGCACGGCTGTCATGCTACCTTTCTTTGTGATGACCGTTAGAGAACAGCACACCAACCAGCTCATCACTAATGAGACAAGTAAGTTCTGTGTGATAACATGTTATGACCGTTAGAGAACAGCACACCAAGCAACTCATCACTAATGAGACAAGTAAGTTCTNTCTAGATGTGTATAAGAGACAGAGTATGAACTGTGTGATGATATGTGATGGTCGTTAGAGAACATCACACCCACCAACTTATCACTAATGAGACAAGTATGAACTGTGTGGTGATATGTGATGGTCGTTAGAGAACATCACACCCACCAACTTATCACTAATTAGACAAGTAAGAACTGCGTGGTGACAAGCAAGTTACAAAGTCATCAAGCGAGACAACGAAATATTATCTAATCGCAAAATTATATTTCGCTTCGCATATCATGCATGTTCAAAAAATTGTATGTAGAAAGTATCGATATAAACGTGAATGCAGGAAATATATCATTGAATGAACTGTAAGAACCTGCATGAGCCCATATCGCGTAAAACAAAACTAGAGAAAAAATATGATTTCAGAAATTGTAATGACTGAAGCGTTATTTTCTGAAGACCGCATCATCAGAAAAAATTAAGAATTCTAAGACTTTACAGAAATGGGAAGAAATGATGGAACGCAACAAATTTTTTCAGTTCATATATTGCAATTAGATGACGCAATAACACTCGGAAGATACGGTGAAGTAAAGTTAATAAAACTCTCCTATTTCTTGAACTTATTCGTAGGCATAATTTACATTGACCAGGCTTTCACATTCTGTGTTATTTACGGAAGACGATTTTGTTTGAAAATGAATTTGTTGCCACCCTAACATAAATCCTAGGAAACGAAGCTAGGTCTCAAGTTTGAGGATGGAAAAAGTGAGGATTCTAAGTTTGGTTTGAAAGCTTGCGAGACCTTCATTCTTAACTCCATGCCTCAATCTTCAGAAGGATGATAACATTGTTATATGAGAAAATTAACGTGGAAACACGTTATGACTTCCGATAGATATATGCTTCTACGAAAAAAATTTTCAATATATCACTGAGTTTGTAACTTAAAAAAATAATTTCAAGCCTTTTTTCACTGCTTCAATTTTTTTCTGCAAATATGTTATCAATGAAACAAAAAAATAGTATATTAGTTTAGTATTTTAGTATTGTGTGAGTGAAAAAAATATAAAATACGTACATTAAAAATTAGTTTATTTCCTCAATTAGTAATTCATTAAACATTGGAAATACAGCTCAAACTGTTCAGCTGTTCAACTCGTGAACAGCTCAAATTAAGTAGCCAGCCTTTCCAGCTGATCTGGACAGCGGCTCCAGTTCAGAGTTTCCAGAGATTCATTCTTCGCCAGCCAATTCTCTGTTCATTTTATTTCTCTTCACTTACTGAAGCCGAAATCTGTCCTCGTCCTTGCAATTGATTCCACGGGACGGACGAATGTCCGGCCGACTGTCTAATCCGCAGATATTTAAGAACGACGTTTGCCGCCGAGAAAATACCCGAAATCTGAAAAAATTGCCCAGCCATAAACCTTGAAAAAGAAAGTAACGCAAGATGAGTGGCTTTATTTTGCAGTGGCTGAGGCTTGAATTGGATTGAATCCAAGAAAAAGTGTGGCACTTGAAACTAAGTCAAAGATGAAGGTCACTTGGCGGAATAAAAATGATGGGATGAAAATAGCGATGAAAGAATTTCCAGCTGACAAAATCTAAGAATATCTCTATTTACATCTCTTCTTTAATAGTCTATTTTGGGTATATAACTGGTAAGTTATTTATTGTTTTCGTACATAGTATGCCTCGGTAACAAGAGATAAATGCGAAAACGTTCAATTTTTGATGTTTTTAGACTTGAACAAATAATTATTCTATTATTGCAAGCTACCTACCTGAATATATTGAACACATTTTAACGATCGAAAATTCCTCATTGGTGAGATAGTTAACACGAATTTTTCATTTCTGATAACGGATTCTGACATTGTAAATAAATACAAACTCTACATTGATTTACAGACGTCGTTTATACTGTAAAAAAGAAACAAATCTGTAAATTTCCAGTAAGTTTACACTCTAAATTTTCTTTTCCCTCCACTGAACATCTAACAAAAGAAACCCAATAGCAACTTTAAAAAACTGACTATTCCGAAATTTTTTAGTTACTTTCAAATCTGCAAATCGGCTTGGGTGACAGCCAGAGCGGCCCACAGCATTTAGCGGGGCTAGAGTGGCTGCGGTAGTGACCCCGGTGCTCCGCAATATATTTGCGGACTCCTTGTCGAGCAGTTCGATCCGACGTCCCAAATATTTGCTGAGTGTTGCTCTACCCCATCCAGCAGCCGCTGTCCTGCTGCAACAACAAGGGATCTTGACCACAGACCCTTAGGTGGTGCAAAATAATATCGGGTCCGAAGTAACTAAAAAAAATTTAATTGTTGGTGATGCAACAACAAGGGTCCTTGACCATCCCACAGACTCTTAGGTGGTGCAAAATAATATTGGGTCCGAAGCGGATAAAAGAACGGAATTGTTGGAAATGAAAAATAAAACTCATAGCTATTTAGTTTTAAATTGTTTGTGATCAATGAATCAAATCAACAATATAATTTGGACTGATTATGAGCCTCAACTCAAGTACAGCCGTATATCATTAGTATAAAATATATTAAAGTATTAGAATAAAGCCAATTATAACATTAGTGTAATGCCAAGTATAGCATTAGTATAAACAACAGACAGGAACAAAATGCAACCTAAAAAAGTTTTTCAATCAAATTACGGAGAGTAATGAGAAAAAAACTGATGTGTGCAGTACATGCAATAAATGTAACCATATTACGGTACTTTTTGGTTCAAATTCCGGGTTGTTGTCTTCACCAATCAATTGACTTAAATTGCACTCATTTCCTTGCAAAATTTACTAATAACGTCTTAATTGAACGCTGCGCAGAAGCAGATCACCACATTAAACCAATCTACTCGTCAATCATTTAATTCGGTTCCATTATTCATAGATTTAAAGTGTCTATTGATAGACAAAAATTTTCCTTTGATAATGATTAATTATTGATTTGATCCGCGAAGATTACATTTGACTATTATGTGATGAATCCACATAGCGCTCTTTTTATCTTTATCAATCCATCTTCGATGGATTCAGAAAGCTCTTAATTTATCCTTGCCATTTCATCTATGATTTTTTCAAAGGGTTTTATTTTTCTCCCAATCAACATATCTATGACGTCTCTATACAATGATTATTAAATCTGTCCATATATCAATATATCTATATATCTATAACTTATTTTTACGATTATTTTGAAATCTGTGTTCTTATTGCCCGGGTTCTCAGGTTTTGACGGGCAGTTTAAAGTGACAGGCCTCACTCCCGGGGTGGGGTACAGTCTTGCTGTGACCTCCGTTGGGGAGAGAGGGGTCAAATCCCCTCCTACACCCCTCATGGCGACCACTCCCCTCAAGACTGAGATGATAAGTGATGCCAGTAAGTATTGCTTACTGTCAGTTTAGGAAGAATTAACTTTGCATTAAACCACACCTCTCAAGACAGAGATGATAAGTGATGCCTTTAAATATTGCGTCATCGCAATTGTCGTAGAAGAAAGAATTATTGAAAAGGTATTGAAATGAAGAATATAATAGCTCAATTCTTTCATCAGCGCAACTTTCTGTGATAGTACATATTTCTGCACACCAAAACGCAGTGACTTGGAATGCAATAAAGACCGGATAAAAAACGTGTTCATGTGATAAAGTTACATTACCCAATTTATGAATTTTAGTATCATTCCATAACTTGAATCTGACGGGTACAGAAACTTCACAAGATTTTTAAAGAAATACTGAAATATATAAAACCACGTTATAAGTTACTTATATTATTGTTTCAGAATTTCGCCCAAAGAACGAAGCTACGGACTTGCAGATCTTGATCAGCGGTATCATAGCAGGAGTTCTGATCATCATGACGATCCTCTTAGTGATGACGTTTGTATTACGGCGATACCGACAACCCAGGGCTGCATGCCATGCCTCCAGACGCCAGCACAGGATGAAGTTAGAAGGGAACACGACTTCCACGGAGCTTCTTGAAGTAACTGATCCTAGTTCTGGCCAAACAGAAAATGACTCCAGCTCCAGTCTTGGTACCAGCACCACACCAACCTCTCTTGTTGGAACAGGAGTCGGTACCGTTCTGGGGTACTATCCTGGTAGGACAACTCAACATGATAGTGGTGGTACAAACGTACCAGGGTACTACATTTCAGGTGGAACAGGTGCCACTGTTGGAGAACCATTGACCAGGTATTACGGATCACCAGATTGCACTGCTGACAGTGAAAAAGGAAAAGGTATTCAGAATTACTATGGAGGAACAGACAAAGGGTTCGCAGGATTACCTGCTGTTCCAGTTGAGCTCGGGCTGCCAGCAGGGAGTCGGGTTCTTATGTCACCGGAGGGCAGGGTCTTCGACCCTTCAGCGAGACAGGCGGGGGATGGGAATGAAGATTCTCCGCCCGATATCTTACAGCAGGAATTTCCACCTCCGAAAGAAGTGAGAAAGTTTTCCAGATTTTGGCAATTGATAATATTAGATGCAATCCTGATGCCTCGCGAACTCTCATTTTTATATTAAAGCTAAATCCATTACGTATGTGTAGTACGTATGGGTCCATAATTTTCAACGAATGATGAATATTTTAAGGTACTATATGATGTTATTTGATGAACCTTTTTATCACAATATCCTTCAATGTCTTACCTCAACATGATATTTGTTTCATGCTTGTGTATGTTTGTTCTTGCAGTTCGTTGGCTCGCTGCCGTACGTCAAGGATGCACGCAGCGTACACTTCGCTGATGACCTCAGCTCGTCTCATGGCCAAATTTCGCGACAAAATTTGGAGGCTCATCAACTGAAGAGAATTGTGCCACGACATGACGACCAAACTGTCGGCTGCCAGTCTGTGAGTCATGGTAGACCAAGCACAGACCTGCAGCCTTACACCGACGATGACAAAACTGTTTGCATCCCTTCACACAGACCAGTTATATCTGACTCTCTATGTTTTCCTTTATCCACGAATCAGGGTTCTTGTAGAATTTCTCCTCAGGTTTCATTTTTTCAGAACTCTGGAAATATAATTCATAAAAATGGTATGTCTCCTGAGGTTAGGAAATCATCTAGCCTCGTTGAGGAAAGTATTTCGGGTACCAAAAATACCGCGTCACAAAACCACGGGAAATCTTTGCCGGAATGTAACTGTCCGCCTCCGGTGTTGGACGGCCAGCGACCTTCAGTTCCGAGACAACGGACCATAAATGGGCCCGCATCTCGGTACAAAATCCCGGACGACATGCCGCCTCGAACGCCGTCCGCATACCAGACGACGAGTTCTTCGACGTTGCCAAGAAATGCGACAAGCAATTTATTTGACATTTCATCTTCAATGCGGAGAAATTCCCTGTCGAAATGCCAATCAGAGTCTGGCAATGAAGCTCGCTTGCCGCGAGCCATCTCTCAGTCAGAACTGCCTCATGTTCTCAACGTCGCTCTTAAATCTCAAGCAAACTCAATGGCAAATCTTGGCAAGTCCCACACGATTGTAACGCTAGATCGCTCCAATTCAACCTTTGTTAATTACCTAAGACCAACATCTTAGAAGCATTCGTATTATCTCTTCAGCCACAAACTTATAAGTTCACTAATCACTAATATTTTAATCAGTTCTAGAGACCTAAC
Organism: Hyalella azteca; assembly: GCF_000764305.2. NCBI lineage: Eukaryota > Metazoa > Arthropoda > Malacostraca > Amphipoda > Hyalellidae > Hyalella > Hyalella azteca. Next base: position 874,528 of record NW_025936815.1, on the reverse strand, counting down.
CTAAATCCTATAAAACTCGTGTATTTTTCTGGGGTTGTAACTCTTGCCTCATTATATTCAATGTTTCTACATGTCTCTGTGAGCTTTTGTATTAAAAATAATAATTTTGAAACTTGAGAAGACTTTCATTTACCCTTTTTCACCTAATAGAATTAGCGACCTCAATACATTTAAGTTCGTAAAAATGACTTTGAATAGAAAGGAAGTTTTTATTCGAAGGTGAATTATCACGTAGAATAATCATGTTAATAGAACCTCGAGCACTCGACGCCTTTATTTCGTATTCAGATCAGAATGACCAAGCAGCAAGAATGATTGCGTCTAATGGACGCATTTTAATCTAATACAAACTCAGAGAATTCTCGCAACGACATCGTCTTTCAGTCATAATTCAATGGAGCGATAGAGACTTAAGTGTATGTCAAGATTCGATGTGGTAAATTGCACAAGATTTCAAAACAAGAAATAAATTTTGTATTTCTTACAACAACCGAGACAAATCAATCTATAATGAACGATTATAAATAAAACAACCAAAACAAATCAATCCATTATGAACTATTATAAATAAATTATAAGCTGATCTACTCAGAAAATAGAATCACTGTGAAAATTAGTGAAGCTGGTATGTTACTATAGACTAGTATATGGACTCCAGAACTCCGGGTATAAGTTATATCTAATTTCACTTAACGTTAATTTTCATGCAAAACCTTAACTTAATTAATATCTTAGCGCTTCAAGGAATCAACCGATGCATTTCCACTCCAACAATTCAACCGGATGAGCTACTGAGCTGAAAATATTCTTCTCATGGGATTTTCAATGCGTTTGACTGAACGCTAATCCGTTATGGAATTTTTTTTGTAGCGCTGGCGCCATCAGCTAATCCACTAATTAGATTTGTGCGCCGTTGGCCGTTCGTCTTCTCCAACAAGGCGCGCGATTTGCACCATTGCATTTGTATAAATAAATCCTCAAGAAATAAATCCTCAAAAAAACACTCCGAAAATAATTGCTTGCAATGTGCATGAACACACTACAATTAAAAAATGAATAATTTGTTTTAATTAAGTACAAATTTAACGACGCCATGTTCAGCTGAGATCGAAGCAGTACATGGCGGCTTACGAAGCGCAAGGCCCAAGTTTTTTCTTGTGAAATTAAGTGCGATTGCGAGAGCGCCTTCAGCGCAGCCAATTAAACAAAGGCTCCAGTGAAACGAATTACGTTTTTCCTGACGCAAGTCGAAGCTTGTGTGTGGAATGGTTGGCCGGCTGGACTTCATAAGATGCCGTTGTGTGTTTAAGCCTGAGGCTTTATGTCCATTTGCGGGGTCTGTTAGACACTCAGAAAAATGAATCAGTCATTTTGTCCAAAAAGTTAAATTTACTTACTATCGACACGAACAGAGAGTGAACGTAGCACCGATTATCGATTTTGCCGAGAAAAACTGGTTCAGGATGACTCACACAAGGGAAAACAGTGCATCGCTATTTGGACTAAACCCCAAATATTTCTCTGAATGTAAGCCTGCCTGTTATTAGGACTCCATTCAGCTCCAGGCTCGGTACTGGCGAATTCTGGGCTTCGTTAAAATATCCTAAATTAAATTAGCTTAGAAGAAAATCGTTAGACCAAATCCTAACGAAGGAAACTTTTTTGGCAATTTGAGTCAGGGTATAAAAAAACTAGTGCACTTAATTGGCGTGTTAGAGGGTTTGGCTGAACTTAACCTTTATATGAATATAAAAGCTTAGTTTCAATAATATTTATCCACAAGTTTCCAGTAACTGCGCAGTTATTGTAGTTTGCATATTACAAATATTAATTTGAACAGAAACTTCAAGCAGGTGAACGGAAGGACTATTCAACTATGGTATAATCATAAACAATGCTCAATTTACTTCCAGCTTATATGACGAATTTCTAACGTACGCATTAATTCAATCGAGCTCATACTGTTTAAAAATAATACAATAAATTCAAATTATCCGACTTGCAGAGGTCATAAAAATTGCATGCAATTTATCCAGGCGCGCGCGTCAGGGGCTAGAAAAAGATGTTCTCATCACCCTGAAGCGCAATATATTAGACTGAGTTTACTCCCGGAATTCCGGGTAACAATTGACTTTGGGCTAGAATCTAGAAAAAGATGTTCTCATCACCCTGAAGCGCAATATATTAGACTGAGTTTACTCCCGGAATTCCGGGTAACAATTGACTTTAGGCTAGAAAAATATGTTCTTATCACCTTGAAGCGCAATGTCGAAATAACGCATGGTGGCTACTAAAATACTTGATTAATTAGCGTGAGCTGTCAAGCGGTCGGCAAAAGCTCACTTCACGGCTTACAAAACTCATTACTTTTGCGAAGCAGGCGGCAAAATTGGCTGCCGCTGCACAGACCGTGGAAGGGATCCTGATGCATCGGATGCATGTGATTAAAGCAAAAAAAAAAACTTAATCTTACGAATGGTTGCTTGCAGCCTAAATTAACGCAGGACTCTATAGGAGAACTTAACTTTAGGTTCAAACCATGTAATTTAAAACCACTCGTATAAGCGTGTGAAATTAAAACATTAATAAAAATCGTAGCTGTCAAATTAAAAACTTGGATAAAAAAATCACGAAAAATTCCGGCGAGCGTGAAACCGCAGGGCGTATATTCTCGTATAACCAACGAAATGTTATTTTTTATATTATTATCACCCCGAAATACATGCGTTTCTCATAAAATTTCATAAATTTTATTATTTTGTTACGTCTCTGAAATTCCACTCTTAAAAATCCAAAATACTTTTTATGCTTAGCGAATTTTCCGCATCAGAGTTCCTAAGCATCGTCCCGAGCCCTCAACTTCTCTTAAGCTGGTAAGCGAACTTGAGTGATGAGCGATGAGCGCGATTTGACACGCCTTAATTCAGTGACGGTTTCCAGCGACGAGTCATAATTCAGTGACAGTCAGGAATCGTTAGGCCACCAATAAACGACACATGATTTAAAAAAAAAATCAGCGACAATGTCCTCGTAGTTTCCGAGAAATTATCCGCTCATCTTCATCAGGTCTAATGGCCTCGTGCATTAATGGAGCTCATTGTAGACTTTTGTTCTTGATATATGCAAGCGTCGAGCATGTCGACATGCTCTTCAAAGATCGCTCCCGATAGTTGCCTCTAGAAGTACCCCGTCGCTGGCGCGCGCCAGAGATCGAGTTGATTGCCTGTAGCGCAGCAGCGCACGTGGATCTTCACGGCCTCGCGTCAGCGTAACAGCATTAGCAAAAATTGTGTAGTCCAATTTAGTAGGTCATATTGTCGAATTTAGTAGATTATATTGTACGAATTAGTAGGTAATATTGTCGAATTTAGTAGATTATATTGTACGAATTAGTAGGTCATATTGTCCAATTCAGTAGATTATATTGTCCAATTTAGTAGGTTATATTGTCCAACTTAGTAGATTATATTGTCCAATTAAGTCTGTATGTTATATTTATCAAAATTAGTAGATTATACTGTCCAATTTAGTAGGTTATATTATACGAGTTAGTAGATTATATGATCCGAATTAATGTGTTACATTGTACAATCTAGTGACTTATATTTTTCAAATCGTTACTCTTTCTTACTAACAACACTAGCAATTATAACGTAATACCGGTACGCCCTTCTTCCGAGCCTAATTGAGTCAAGATGAGGCACAAAAGGGCTTAAAGTGCATCGCTATTTGAATATAGTTTCAATCGTTAGTCTAAATGTGGACAACGAAGGAGTTGTTATAGGTGCATTTTCAATAGTCAGGCAACCTGTTATAAGGCAGCTTTGATTACATTGGCATAATTAATATCCTTCCGATCTTAGAAGTTTCTCAGCATGTCGAAAATTGCCACGCGACTTTTCCAGAGTATTCGAAATCATCCAGAATACTCCACCGTCCTCGAGAATATTCATTCATTCATAATAATACAGTGGATACTCCATATTTGGAGAAAAAATCACAAACGGTGGTGAATACCTCTCTATCTGCCATAATAGGTCACTATTCATTTCGGGGCACTATTCCCGAGAACGCGTAACTTACTTTACTCCACAACCATATATTTTTTCCTTCTCAGAATATTCACCAAGATACATCAGTATCCTGAAAAGTATTTCTCAGACTCTCCTATAGTATCCTGCTCAATCCTGAAATTCCCTGCACGCAATGTACACTCAGACAAATGAATGGGTCATGTTGTCCAAATAGTGACGCACTCTCTGCACGTAGCACTGATACACATACTTTTTCCCGGGCAAAACTGGGTCATGATGACCCACACAAGATCAAAAAGTGCATCATTATTCGAGCGAACTTTCTCCATTTTCCCGAGTCTACGTACGCGTCACTGGCGACACATCAAAGGCTGAGTGCAGACTAAAATTTTCTCTGAAGTTGCGACTCAAAGTTTCTGAAAGACATCCAATGCCATAAAAATCTCTAATGACATACAAGCGTAATGATCTCGTCCTTATTACGCCCCTCTTCCGCCCACTCACAAACGTATAATGACCAACTGAACTTACCCTCTGAAAATCTCTTCACAAAATGGTCACTGAATTAATGCTCTTATGCCTGCTTTAAAAATAAGTTTTGATTGTGTTTAAATTATTTCAGGTCGCTCTCTAAATAAATTAGCAGTCAAAAATAGATTATTATTTGATATTATAACTACGAGAATTTTTTTTAATTTGAGCATAAATACAATATAGATGGTAATATAATATAGATGTTTAATTAAAGAGTTGAAAGGCATTCACTGATCGACAGCGCTGCCGCTTTTAATCGTTCAATTCAACATTGAAATACTGGGACTTTTCCCATGAAAGGAACATCATTAGAGCGATTAATTTTAATAGTTTCTTTTCCATTCGCCGTAATATTAATGCGGGTTGTAAAAAAAGTTTGAAAATATTTACAGATTTCTCGTTGCCGCAAAAGAGTGAGTCTACAATTTTTTACAATTTGAAATGGGTCATTGGGTACAAAATAATCATAGTCCGGATATGTATTCCTTATATTAAAACATGTCATATATAAATCATGCCGTATAATGGAAGCTTCTAAATTTAGAGAACACTTAAGGAACAAGTTATAACCTTCCAGGTGCGGTCTCAACTTTAACGCTATAATGATTTCTATTTTAATTCAAAAATTTTCAAAATATTAATTCATATTAAAACCCCCTCGATCATCCGCTTCGTACACAATCCTTCTTTCTCCTTTCCGCACCCAATCCTCATTTCTTCGCACACTCCCTATATCTCAATTCTCATTTTCACACAATCCTTGTTTCTCCATCACGTACCCAATCCTTATTTCTTCGCACAATCCTTATTTCAATGCATAATTTTTATTCCCACATAATCCTCAGTTCTCTTTTTCATACCTAATCCTTAAATTCTTCGCACAATCCCTATTTCAACGCATAATTCTTACTCCCGCACAATCCTTAGTTCTCCTTTCCGCCCCTAATCCTTATTTCTTCGCACAATCCCTATTTCAGCGCATAATTCTTACTCCCGCACAATCCTTAGTTCTCCTTTCCGTCCCTAATCCTTATTTCTTCGCACAATCCTTATTTCAACGCATAATTCTTCCTCCCGCACAATCATTAGTTCTCCTTAATTTCCGTCCCTAATCCTAATTTTCAGAGAAACACGTTACCAACAAGCATAACACTCACGAGGGCGCTTGAGCCTCATTAATCCTCACAAAAATCTCATTTTACATCGCCTGGACAGAACAACACGGCAGGCATTGCAAAGCACAGAACAATGTCCCCGTAAATATCGACTTGACGGTTCACTGCTGCAGTAAATCACTCCGGTAACGCGGACATCAATTATCCTGTTGTTGGTGCAAATCACATCTCGTTCAACTTCCTTCCTTACATTTGTTCACCTAGACGTCCTGATGCATGACTTTTTAAATTTCAAAAATTCATATCCGAATGAAAAAATTTAGAAATATTCGTGTTTTCGAATCAATGCAAAGGCATCATCAGAGAATTTCTTTTAATCAAATGCGTGGAGCTACTGCAAATTTTTAATAAGGATGGATGAAGATAGTTAGGTACCCAGATGAAGTTTATCGCATTCTACTTTTTTGATTAGTCTTTCGCGAAAATTAATTTCATAAATTAGGTATGAAATTAAAATGGCCGAGAGTTTCAACGAGAGCACTGTGGATATTTCTCGTCCGCAGAAAATAATAAATTACGATTGCCACAGAGGACACCATTTCAATAAACAAACATGGAAGAGACTGCATATTATAAGATCAAAATTAGCCTAATGATTATAAGGTTATTATTAACAAGGATACGAGACAGTCCCCCATCCTAATGTTATCTGTTATCGATACAACAAATACCCAGATTACATTGCCATATTCCCTGCAGTGTCATTCTAGAAAATTGCATAATTTTTACGAACCTCGGAAGCTCATCGTCGTGAATTACGTGGGGATAAATAATGATAAGTGGACATAGAATCCCCGATGAACCCGCCACTCATAAAAATGATAGGGTCATATTGTTCAATTAGTGACACACTTTTATGCCAACAGCACGAGCATAGGGCGGATGTGTAGCGCTGAAACGCCCACGTGTCGATCAAACCAAGAAGCAAAAAAGCATCAACCACCATCCCACACAAAGGCAAGTCATGCATCACTATTTGGACAAAAAGTCTCCTTATTTTTGTGAGTGTGTGGTCGAGGAGAACATGACTGTCATTGTTCATTGCGGCCGCTATACAATAAACACGGCGGCCATTAGAGTTAATTGAACAGGTCAGCGCTCTACACCCGGACAGTTTCGCTCTGATTTACAGCATGCCGTGTTCCCGAGGCTCAATTAAATTTTCATGACTACTGTTTGACTTCTTTTGGGAATACCGCCATATAATTATCCATTCATCAATTCAATATGGGAATACCGCCATATAATTATCCATTCATTAATTCAATATGGGAATACCGCCATATAATTATCCATTCATTAATTCAATATGGGAATACCGCCATATAATTATTCATTCATCTATTTGAGATAAGACACACGCGTTAGAGTATAGAGAACAATATGGAATATTTATGCCACGGCTTACTTATGCAACATCCTTTTGAATGATGCAAGATTTAGAAGATTTTTCTTCAAACGATATGATTCATATCATGAGAACAATTTAAACCGGGTAATTAAATACAGTGAGTTCATGGTTCGGATATGTTTTTAAATTTAATCGCACCTAGAGCTAAAATCGAGCCACGTGTAAACGATTAGTCGATCTTTTACCTGGCATTGTAAGCAAATATATTGCATCGTCTAATAAAATATAAAATGATTCGTGTGTCAATAGGAATGGACGCAAGTGGCTTTTCCTGCCCTGCCAAAGCAACTATCAAAACCTTAAATTTAAAACTGAAAAACAAAATTTTAGAGTCGGCATTAATCCTCTTCTAATTGAAGTCCATACAAAATCCCTCTCAAGTGATCCGCTAATCCTTCAATCCAAGTTCTTGTCCTGGCAAAAATGTAGGAGTCGCCAAAAGACTTCCGTCAACAACGACTGAATTTAGCACACCCTCGCAGAAATGAGTGTAACTTTTGTCCAAATAGTGAGGCACTTTTTGTCTTTCTGCGGGTCATCCTGATCCAGTTCGGCCCTGAAAAAAGGCGTATCTATGCTTCGAGCAGTAGGTTTGTCGCAATACTTGGAAAATATCACCCTTTCATTTTCTGAGTGCATGTTGATGGCCCAAGTATCATTCGAAATTCAGGAGACAGGGTAACATAAAAAAAAAATAATTTTTTTATTTTGAACAAAAGAAAAACGAAGTGCTATGTTTATTCTCATTTATTATTCTGACTTACAAGCTTCCCATTTAGGTTTCAGCGCAATTAATTGCTAAGTTACTGATTTTTTTAAAGGCCTCCCACACTCACCATTCCAACAAAAAAAAGGAATTGATTTTATTAATTAAAAACAGGGAATGGTTTCATGTCAATGATCAGGGCCCCAACCTTAACGCCTCACACCGACTCCGAAAAAAAAGTTACTGATTTAGTTCGTCATAAAATCGCGATAAGCAAGATTTTGGAACAAAAGAGAAAGGCTCCTAATTGAAAAGAATAATTTGAACATGAATATATTCATGTAGATTATTAGTAATGACCAGAATCATCTGTACACCGATTATGATCCGTACCCTGAGAACTGTTTTTTTCTTGACTCATTATGACTGAAGAGTCTCTTCATATTTACAAGTCTAAACCTAAAGTAATCCTTCTGTGAAATACAAAGTCAAAGCACTTACTAACACCAAGAAGGCGACCGCATCGTTGCCGGGTGCTAATAATATTGGTTCTGTCTAATGTGAGTCCAAAAAAAATCTTAATTTTTTAAATAGAAATTAATTTTTTTGATCCAACAAGCAGCTTTATAGAATAATGTTAAATTATTAATATACATACATAATAAGTATGTATGAAATATATTCACTTATATATATTAAGCATTAAAGTTTATTTTCCTTGAAAAGCCTGCATTTCACGACCTAATGTAATAGCCATAACAAAAGTAGGCTTTGGATGATAAGAAGGCACACTTCTGCCCGCTTGATGTATTCTTCCCGAAAAGAAAAACCATCAATAATTCAACCTCAAGAGGTTTGAATAAGCTTAGATTCATAATGAATATTTACGCGCAATGATGATAAATATTCATGCAGATGATGTTATCTAAAATTCAATCGGACAATACAGGCGAACATCCGATCATGTGGCTGATACCGCAAAAATTCACGCAGATAATATCGGTAAAGGTGCACGCGCGTGATTTACTAGTAATTATTTGCAAGCATTCATGTACATAATACAGGAAAATATTAACGTATAATAAAATTGCTATTGCATAACTTGTTTCTAATGCATCAGCCATCATATAATAGCTGACGGGAGCGAGGCTTTGATGTAGCGAAGGAGTCCCCTCGTTTGGGGAAAGGGTGTAGGGAAAACGTTTCATTAGAAACGATTGAAGTTCTTCAGAGTACTGTGATATATACTAAGGAGAGTTACCTCTCTTACAAAGCAGAATGCACGGATAAATTACAAAGGACTATTCATGTTGTCGAAATTTTAACGTCAAATCGGAGTCAAGGCGCTCAAAAAGATAACCGTTGCAGTAATGAAGTAAGTGTACGTCAAAGAAATCGAATTCGTATCAAATGCTAAACCTGAAAATTTAACAACACAGTCTTACATGAAGACTTATACACTAATAATTGTTCATAAACTTGCGCATTGACACGAGATAAAAAAAATATCCTAACCGAGGAAACGACGCGAATGGAGGCAATACCAACCGGGAAACAAAACAGACATGTCAGGTTTATGCCAGCAAGCCGAGGAAGTGAGTCAATCCTAATCCTTAGGATGATTAACGCTCGTGTTGATGAGGACAGCCATGAAAAATGGAGCCTACAATGAGAAGGTGTCGGGCGCTGCATGAAAACAAAGCGACTCCGCCAACAACACGACCACGCCATGAACAATTGCAACTCTTCTCTGCAGAAGACATCCGCGTGCTGCAAGATGACGGACGTTAGAAGAAGTGGTCGTGGGTGCGAGAAAAGAAATGGTGGCAACAAATGGTTGGCAGGTGTAAGAAGAGGTGTTGGCGGGTGTAAGAAGAGATGCTGGCGGGTGTAAGAAGAGGTGTTGTCGGGTGTAAGAAGAAGTGTTGGCGGGTGTAAGAAGAGGTGTTGGCGGGTGTAAGAAGAGATGTTGGCGAATGTAAGAAGAGGTGTTGGCGGGTGTAAGAAGAGATGTTGACGGGTGTAAGAAGAGGTGTTGGCGGGTGTAAGAAGAGATGTTAGCGGGTGTAAGAAGAGGTTATGGCAGGTGTAAGAAGAGGTGTTGGCGGTTGTGAGATGAGGTGTTGGCGGGTGTAAGAAGAGGTGCTGGCGGGTGTAAGAAGAGGTGTTAACGGATGTAAGAAGAGGTGTTGGTAGGTGATTTACGAACGAAGACGTGTCAATGAATAATTTTCGACAAATAATCTGAAAATTTATGAATTATTAAAAATAACCCCTGAAATAAAACAGGCTACACTGATTTCATCAATGATGAATTGCGAGAAAGAAGCAGGCTCAACAAAACTTATTATGTGCATAACGTTCACCATCATGGAAACTATTTGTGCACAAAGTTGAAGAGTCTTAGCCTCGTGTATGGCGAAGTGATCAACCGGCTTTGTGTTCAAGAAAATTCTTTCTTGTACAGCGAAAGATTTTTGAAAAATCAGGAGCGCTACATGAAGATATTCTCCCATATCATGATCCGGGTGCCTACTCTTCATTACAACGCTAACCTTTGAATGTTTCTACTTTTGGAGTAAAGTATTTGAACCTAAGTTATAGTGACCGACTTAGGTTTAAATATTGAATCAGGGTATAGCAAACTCGCCTTATATTTTTCAGACAGATCGCATTCTAGCTGCAGAAGATTGCGGAACAGGAGTCATGTAATAGAAAAGTAACTAGAAGGAATAAATACAAATAAACTTATTGCTTAAAAACACGTCGAAATGATACGTCTACAAGAATTTTGACAAGTGATTCAGGCGGAATTCAGGATTCCAATATATGTGCACCATTTATAGAATTCCGTAATCTCAAATTCAGGCAACTATGTTACACTAAGAATGCGGAAATTTCATGACAATTAAGAATTGATATTCATTTTTGAAAATTTTAATATCTTTAAATAATATTCAATAAGCAAACGCTTATTGCGCTTGCTTAGTGCACCTACAACATTGCACAAGAAAAGTTTTACTGCTAGAAATTTTCCCGAAAAATAAAATTTTCATGGGTCAAACATACGAGGGAAATTGCTTCGTGAACAGAGAATAAAACTGAATTTCAACCATTTGAAACGATAATACACTTGATCCATTAAACACGCATCAGATCCATACAATAAACAAAAGTAAAATATAAAATTTTTTCATACTCCGTATGGCAATATTGAATTAAAATTTAAATACAAAGTACGATCTAGCATGGAAGTTAATTCGAAATAAAAACAAAAATTCCTCTCGGGAGTTGAAGTTGACGCTTTTCGTATTTTCATTCCGCACCTATGATAAATTAAAAACGTTGAGTGGTTTCGTATTTGTCTTGTAAAATTAAGCTTTGCGTTGTTAAATGGAGAAATGATAAAATGAGGCCTGTAACTCTTGTACTCACCATTACCCATGAACTGCAAAATTCTCGCCTCCCCACGGCCCACGATGAAAAATAATTTCACTTTCCGTCCTTCAATTCGATGCTTTCACAAACTTTTTCTGTATTATGAGGCAGAAAATAGCACTTGAGTTTAATTTTAACCTTAAATTAGTTCAATTTTAATGAAATTTGGCGACTATTTTGTGAACAGTTGCCACCCCACCTTCTTCCAACGTTCATCATATACTGACAACGCAACGGAGAACATTTTACCGCAACAAACCTGGAAATATCAGTTCGTTATCATTGCCATTATTTAAAAAATTAAATGACAATTTTTAAATTGGAACGAAACGAGAAATGTATCAAACTTATGCTTTCTTATTCTAATGATGATGCTTAATTTGCTACCTGCAAAAAATAATAATGAGACTGGGGAGAAACCGTTTCAAAATGTTTCCGAATAGATTTACACGAGACTATCAGCAATTTTTGTTATTTCCACAAGCTAAAGCTACAGCATTTGAAAGTTTTTTATACACAAATGAAGATGACACGTGCAAAAATTGCCATAAATGAAATAAACCGTAAGCTACTTTAGTTTGAATAACATTGAAATTTATGTAAAATCTTTGTATTTTCCATTCAACAGAAAATAATTTTCCGAGTTTTTACCTGAATCTATCAGTTTGCAAACACTTTCATAATATTAATCAGGCATTGTCAACCACTGAAACGAACACGCGAATTAATTACCGTATTTCTTGGCGCTCATTATAGTTTGTCATCGAACCCGATCACTGTTATCCCACATGAGCCGTAAAAGGAGCGAGTCATGTTAGTCCGCTAACTGCAGTAAAAATAATGAATAATATCCCTGTACACTCACAATTATGCTGTGGTAGACAGCAGGTAGCTAATTAAAAGGTTTTTTGACGAGTCTTGCTATGCCCAGCATCTAATTAACAGCTAATTAGTGAAATATCTCGTTAAGCTCCAGATGGACTACAAACAGTTTTCTTTCCATAGAAAGAAAGAAAGAGCTTTTTGAGCGCAGACTTAATTAACTTGGCGCACACGTGAATTACGTAACGGGTGAGTATCATTTAATAGAATATTAGATTATTAGGCTGAATCAAACATCGATGTTTATTTTAACAGAACAAAGTATACATTTCCTTTCAAGAATATAAATCTATAAACCTTTCCTTGCAGCTTTATTTGATTTAGATATGGAAACAAGAACCGTTTTATTTCATTAACTAAAAGTTTAATATATTATTATACAATTTTTCAATGTCATTCGTACATATTACCTAACTTTATTGCTTATTCGTATTGAAAGATTTGCGCTAATAGCAAATTATAATTAAAATTGCGCGTATGAAATTAGTTCGAGTGACACGGTTTTTTAATTTGAGTTATGAATTTTCCAGATTTTCAAGCATTTCAGATTTAGTATTTAGTAGTTTAGTATTTAAAAACCGTTGTTTCAAAGTCAATAACAATTGAAACAACTATAAGGCGAATAATTATGTTGCATTTTTTATCTGGAGCAAACGATCTTTTTCCCGTAATGCATGGGAAAACTGACCTTAACTCGAAGAATCCCGTAATGCTTACGCTACATTGTCTCTTTGTCTGTCACAGACCGCTGTTTTCCAATCTCATAACTCATCCTGCGAATATTTCAACCTGAATCGTGACCCATTTAATAAGTTTAAATTTAGTTGAGTATCACTAAACTCAATTTTAACCCTTAGCATGCGAGTTAAGGTCAGGGAAACAACTACACTCTGAGAAGTGCATGGGTCAAATTGTCTTAATAGAGAAATATTCTGCACGTAGCACTGATACACCCGATTTTAAGGGAAAAACTGGGTCAGTTATAACCTATGCAGAGGCAAAAAATGCATCGTTATTTGGACGAAGACTCGTTCATTTCTCTGGGTGTACGTTACTTGATATGTTTCCACTATACCTGCAACGCTCACGCCAACAAATGGCAAAAATATTTCTTCAGAAAATATTGATAGTGAAAATATTGATGAAATAAATATTTCTTCAGGAAATATTGATAATGAAAATATTGATGAAAAAAAGCCTCATTACGTGCGCAAGGAGCATAAAGACAACATATCGGTTTTGTTTTTAATTTATATTTGTCGTTTGATTCAGCCCTTTGATGCCTAGCTCCGTCGCGTGTACAGACGTCGCGATGCTCAATATTGTACAGGTTTTATTAAAGATTTATCTTATGGAGGAATAAAAGAGCGGCTTCCTTCCCTTTACAATAACACAGACTTTAAAATGGACATGGAAACACGTTTTGAAATGTCTGAAACAGATTATTGCAGAGAAATTGTGTGTAAAATTTGCTTCGAAGCATTTCTTACGATATGGAATTTTTATGTTTCTCAACTGTTTTACAATGAAAAGAAAACAATGAACCGAATTTTCATCGCTGGAATTCGCTTCGTGATTTTAAGACGTTTACTTAGAAATCATCGTAGTAAACGCGGCAAACCTTGTCGCCTGCTCTTCAATGAAGAATTTGATAAATATAATAGTAGATATTTTGATCTAGACATTAATTTGTTATCAAGTTAACTCATGCCTAATTTTTATTGAAGCAATAATCATGAAAAAATGGCCAAGCAATCAAGACATAATTAACATTGCTTACGGGAAATACTCTCACTTAATGACCATGCGAATCTTTACTTCCCTGACGTCTACACTTCTTGAATCTTTAGTTGAATATGATAGTAAAATGTTACAGTAGAATATTACAGTAAAGTGTTATAATACAATATTACTGTAGAATATTGCGTTAGAATGTAATAGTAGAATATTACATTAGAATGATATAGTATAATATTACAACGTAGAAAGTCATAGTAGAATATTACAGTACAATGTTACAGTAGAATATTATGGAAGACCACATCAGGTTTCTGTGTCAATTATATCGTAAATAAATATAACACAATAGCATATAAAAATAAATAACAATTACTTCAGCCAGGCCACCACGTCATCACAAACCGAAAGGGCAAACCATAGCCTAAACAACATTGAGTCACGTTAGCGACAACATTTAAGTTCAGAAAAATAAATGGTTTCTATCGTGCAAATAGTGACGTACTTTTTTGCCTATAACACAAGCAAAAACCGGACGATGTACTAATTCGCATTTTTATCGGGCCAAACTTGGCCCGATAAAAATTTTTATCGGGCCAATTTTTATTTTTCGATAACATTTTTATCGAAAAGAACATCGTTATTTGGACTAAATCCCACTCATTTCCCTGAACGTACGAGCTATAAGCCGGAGTCACGTCTTATTATTGATTTCACTCTCTATACTACATTACAAACATGTTTATAAAAACATATATAACAAATACTATGGATGATAACATATACTATATCCGCGTCAGGCAACCTGCGAACTCTCAATTTTCGTTGATTGCTCAGGACCATATACCGCACCCCATCACTTCATCCACACACAGAGTAATGAGTGAGACTGTGACCAACTATTGATGTATTTATTACTCATGGTGTAGGTCATCCCGACTCATTTAGGCCCTGCCAAAAGGGCGTATCAGTGCTACGTGCAGAAAGTGTGTCATTTTTTGGACAATATTAACATGCATTTGGTGCATGCGTGGGTGCTCCACATCCTAATTAATATCTTCGGGAACAGCTCAAGCAACTTTACCTTGCGATCGCCGCAATTTCATCTTAGAGATGGATTTCCAGCATCTACTTAGCCTTCCAGGATCTATCTTTAGACTTCCATGATCTATACTTAGCCTTCCAGGATCTATCTTTAGACTTCCATGATCTATACTTAGCCTTCCAGGATCTATACTTAGCCTTCCAGGATCTATACTTGGCCTTCCAGGATCTATACTGAGCCTTCCAGGATCTATACTTGGCCTTCCAGGATCTATACTTGGCCTTCCAGGATCTATACTTTGCCATCCAGGATCTATACTTGGCCTTCCAGGATCTATACTTGGCCTTCCAGGATCTATACTTGGCCTTCCAGGATCTATATGTAGCTTTCCAGTTACGATCGCTTCGGTTTACTATTCAGACTTCCAATATTTACTTAGCCTTCCAAGATTTACTTAGCCTTCCAAGATTTCCTTAGTCTCCCAAGATTTACTTAGCCTTCCAAGATTTACTTATAGCCTCCCAAGATTTACTTAGCCTCCCAAGATTTACTTAGCCTTCCAAGATTTACTTAGTCTCCCAAGATTTACTTAGTCTCCCAAGATTTACTTAGCCTTCCCACCTCTACTTAGGCTTCACCAGCATGGCCGCCCAACTAGCGCACTACTTATCACAAGAAGGCTGTGCTGCCCCGCGCCCTGCACTGCAAATGAGCAAAGTTGCTCGTGGCAGTTCAGCTTCGTTAGCGAAGTTGCCCCGCGACAAATGCGGCGGTCACACCCAAAGAAATTGCTAAAATTTCGTGATGTCAAAATCACGAGCGGATTTTAAATGTGTTATTAAGAAGAAAATGGCATCGTTATTGGGACAGTGTTATTTATTTCAGTGAGAGCACCAAGGTCCAGTGCCTCGTCTACAGAAAACCACATCTACCACGTGCATATCTCATTTTTAGCGCATTTTCTCATTTATGGAAAAAATGCACTATTGTGCTCGCCATGTTCGTCTGTCCGTCCGTCTGTCTATCCGTCCGTCTGTCCGTCCGTCCGTGACTTCACGTTTTCCTCGTCGAGAAAATGCGCTCTCTGTCACTCACTGCAGTGAGTACTGAGTTATATTTTTTACTTTGTTCACAACTAAAATTATAAATAATATTTTTCACATGCCTCTGGCTCTTGGCATTGATGTTTTTTGATATTGATGTTTCATTTTCACACTATTTTGCAACGAAAATTTAGTTAAAAGCTACATCTTAATTTTAAAAGAAGGCAAGTTCAGGGTAGGGGTAAGGTAAAATATATATACTTTACGTCCTTTTTTGCAAGTTAATAGTTATGCTTAAACAGCATAATATTATTTTATATCTGATGCATCTAAATCGAAGACGCCGATAGATGATAATTCGTGTATGGTGTTATAAATACAACATTTTAGTAACTTGTATTTTTGAGGAATATTTGAGTTCTCACCTGTAGGAAATGTTTGCTAAATAATATCAAAATCACCCAATTTAAAACGAAATTCATCGGAAACAATTTCTTCAACAATACGCAATCAACACTTTTTTCAAATCAACTATCTACTGATTTACCGATAAAGATATAAAGTTTAAGGTGGGAATGAGAACCCGATTATCCCGAAAACTTAACACTGAAAAAGTATGTACTCCGTCCGGGAATTTCCCCGTATTAGATTCACGAAGTGGAATTCAAGGCTGAAGACACAAAAGACTTCATTACTGAAGGAATCAATTCCCACTAAAGGAACTCTTCTCCCTCTCTACTTAAGCCCTCTTTGAAGACCTCATTAGGGCTGAAGCGTCCCTAAGGAACCGTGTGAGCCTGCAGTATAAATCCACTTTGATGAAGCGTGTCATGGCGGGAAATATCAAATGTCACACGAGAAGTTTTGTTCGTTAAAACTTCCTTAATTGCACGAAATTCGTTCAGCAAAATCAAGAACCATACCAGTGACAAGCATGATTTTGTTTAAAGTTTCTCGTATGAAGGTATTTCTAAATAAATATTTCTTGCAAGTTCACCTTCAGCCAGCAATACGAAATTGTAGTTAAAATTCTAGCACATATAAAAATTCGTTCGGAACATAACAGCCATGTTGAAAAACTTACCGGGTCATCGGGAATTTAATTTTGGCTGATCAGCGAGCCTTACGGTGCTTCTAAAGATTATTTCTAAAATATCACTCTATGTTTATTATATTAATAAAAATTATGAATAAAATAATAATTACATGGCATGGTATTTGGTAATTATTATTTTCTAAAACTAAATTATTAGTGATAGTATTTTCTATCACTAAATTGATAACGATGTCACTAATAAAAAATTATGATGCATTAGAAAAATGAAAAGGAAGAACCCAGCAAATTGCATGCAATGAACTAAATTGTAAATAAATTAACTAAACGGAATTGACAAGTGAGGTTTTGAAAACGTAAATAAAAACTTAACACGATGCGACAATGGCATTTAACCTGAATTATTTCTCCCAACATAATCGATCACAATTCACAAATATCACATACACACATTTTAAATAACACAAACTAACAACTAATGACAGTAACACCGATGGAGAAGGAGGTACTTCTGGCAAGTGCCTATAGTTGTGGCCGGTCTGTACGTGGGAACAGGCTTTTTCTTTGAATGCAGATACTAGTAAAGGAGAAATTTAAAAAAGTGGTGAAATTAAGCACAAATCTAATGAAACAAAATACAAGATATAACTTTTTGAGTGATCGCAAACTATTTCAAGGGAATCGCGGTACAAAATAATGGCGAATGGATGGCGGCTAAAGCATCCAGTCTTATAATAGTACTTCTACTGTTATAATTAAGAGTTCCTCAAAATCAATGTATCCGTAAATTAACGCAGAAAGGCTTTCTATAAGCACCGGCACGTGAAGTACTACTCCCTATTAGCACTGGCACGTGAAGCACGACTCCCTATTAGCACCGGCACGTGAAGCACGGCTCCCTATTAGCACCGGCACGTGAAGCACGGCTCCCTATTAGCACCGGCACGTGAAGCACGACTCCCAAAGCGCCGCCACGTGAATCACGGCTTCCTAAGCGACTTCCATAAGCGTAAATTAACGCAGAAAGGCTTTCTATAAGCACCGGCACGTGAAGTACTACTCCCTATTAGCACTGGCACGTGAAGCACGGCTCCCTATTAGCACCGGCACGTGAAGCACGGCTCCCTATTAGCACCGGCACGTGAAGCACGGCTCCCTATTAGCGTTGGCACGTGAAGCACGACTCCCAAAGCGCCGCCACGTGAATCACGGCTTCCTAAGCGACTTCCATAAGCATAAACTCGAGTCTAAGTTCTATAAAATAAAATTGCCTACGTCCTGTGAGCTGTATGGAGCCTCGATATCGCAATGCCTTCCGGGAACGCCGTGAGTAGACTTTATAAAATAGCGCCATTTGAGTAGTGATTCCCGCTGCAATTTACCTAAGTGGAAACGCAAAATATTTCCTTGCTTCTTTGTTCCCGATGTGCCAGCAGCAACGGAGGACCATTTCAATATTGTGGTGGGCGTCAGAGTCTAAAGCGGTCATAATGAAACGGCTGCATAAATATCGTAGGGTATAAAATTATTTTGATGCTTATAGTGTTCATCATCAATACCAGTTGCCAAGTGCTCATCTTCAGGGACATGATGCCTAGTTTCCATCATAAGGGACCAGTTGTCTAGTGCCCGTCTTCAGGGACCTGATGTCTAGTGTCCATCATCAAGGACCAGATGCCTAGTGTCCATCATCAAGGACCAGATGCTAGTGTCCATCATCAAGGACCAGATGCCTAGTGTCCATCATCAAGGACCAGATGCTTAGTGTCCATCATCAAGGACCAGATGCCTAGCGTCCATCATCAAGGACCACATGCCTAGTGTCCGTCATCAAGGAACAGATGCCTAGTGTCCATCATCAAGGAACAGATGCCTAGAGCCCATCACCAGGAACTAGACGCCTAGTGTCCATCATCAGGGTCTAGACGCCTAGTGCCATCATCAGGGACCAGAAGGCTAGTGTCCATCACCAACGACTAGGCGCCTAGTATCCATCACCAGTGACTAGAAGTCTAGTGTCCATCACGAAGGACTAAACGCCTAGTGTCCTTCGCCAGGGACTGGACGCTATGATGTCTTTCGCCAGGGACTTACCACCTAGTGTCCTTCACCAGCTACCAATGGTTCAGTGTCCGTCATCAGGCACCAGTGGCCTAGTGGCCTTCATCATGAGCTAGTGTTGTTTCAAGGCGTATCACGGGTCCTCATACATGACAGTCAGAATTAAACGAGGCAGCTCGTCAAACTTATCTTGAATGTAGAAACAACAATTTTTTTACACTGTAAATCATTTGTACAATGTGTATGTGTGGTGTTGAATTATGCATTGTGCTGTCTACATGTTATTTTTTAACTTAGGAAAATTGAGGTAAGATTTTAATCAGATTAGTCGTTAATATTGTTAATTAACATCGGGCGGCCACACAACCTAGCTACACGCTAGCTATACACTTGCATTAGACCACTTTTTCTTAATTGATTGTTCCCCTTCTTTGGAAAAGGTTTGACCATATAAACCACGTATTAAACATATTTAATAATATGAATATTTGCAATGTGAATTGAACTTATACAGTTAATACGTGATTGTTCACGCCAGATGGATAGTTATAATGGCAGTGTCAGCAGTGACAGCACGTGGCGAATAAATTAGATCAAGCGAAAGATGACGAGGTAATTTCTCATTAGCAGCAAGGCAGAATTAATTTTCAACAATTTCAAATTTTAATTTTCTTTTATATGCCGACGTTGCAGTCATGGTGTTGGGGTTTCGAAGCAGTATTCTTATGCTGCATCCTGCATTGCAGCCTTAAACTTTGATTGGCGCTAAGACTAAACTCTGAGCCATTGCTAGCAAAGACGCCGCTCCTTTTGCCAAGTTTCTTTGATCAAATAATAGGCTTTTACATGTTACATTAAAACATTTTCATGTTACATTAAAGAAGCTTGTTACGAATCTGCTTTGCTATAAGTAAGTTTCATTTGAGGGTGCATCAAAAGATGTTTGCTGAAGTATTTGATCACAATTAGGTAATGAATAGAAGGTGTACCTGATCTAGTGAATAATTAAATGGTGCTGCTCGAGTTTGAGCTTTTTCGGTGAAGTGATTGTAAAATTATTTATATGTCATAAATCAAAGATAATAATTTAATATTTATGCCTAGAAGAAATGTTCTACAACAGAATATAGATTACATACATAAATATTCTCCATTGAAAATTTAAGACATTAAGACGAGAGTCAAACTTTTTGGTTTCATTAAATATAATGTAAAATTTTAAATACGGTTGTCCCTTTTTTCCTATTTATTCACTTACTTAGAGCAGTGCTAGAAAATTATAGCAATTGGAAGAAGATAAGCAAGTGAATGAGAGATAATATCTGTTCCTTTTATTCTAGATTTTTCATTTATGACAACATTTATTCTGTTAGAAATTAGTGAAGAAAATCATTTAACACTGAGACCCTCTCAATTCTCTTGTAAAGTAAATTAAAACTTATTGATTGATTTATTAATTATATCGCCACTAGTCTCATCTGAACGTCAGCCACTCACTCTTTTAAATTATTGATACTTATATTATCGATATAAATAATACTATTGTATATTATATAGAGTTTCAACAGTTTTTCAAGTCTTCTAAAAACTTCCTTTTCAATTACACTTAGGCGTCGAATAATGATTCTGGATAAAAAAGACACGATCGCAGTTCTGAAATAAAAATCCATATATTCTAACGTTTCGGCTATCTACACTTTAGCCATTTTGATTTACACTTTAGCCAGAGAAAAATGAATAAAATCACTTTAAAAGTCAAAATTCAAAGACAGACATAAAACCTAAACAAGACCTAACATTATATCGAAATAAACAGGACTAGTTATGAACAACTTAGTCCTAGGGGTACGACAAGAATATAAAATCCTAGCGATTTACTATTTCCAGATTATACGAGCTAAACGCATTATTGAGACATGGTTTTCGTTTGAATATATGTAGAGACTCCAAAATTCTCAAATCCGAGCTGCCAGAAGTGGAACCGAGTATCCTGAAATCACTCTCAGATACAGCCACGTCGCTGACTGTTTCTCTGTAATTCATTCTTTTTCTGAAGTATTAGACCTTAGAATAGCGGAGGCAATAGCTATTAGACAAAATAATCCGTTCATCAATGTAAAATACCAAGAGATGTCAAATTTCCTCAACTTGTACAGATAAAATCCGATCTGATATTTACTGTATTCTTATCTGATTTTCTATTCTTTCCAGATTATCATCTTATTTACTCTGATGATGGCTAAAGTGTAGATAGCCGAAACGTTAGAATATATGGATTTTTATTTCAGAACTGCGATCGTGTCTTTTTTATCCAGAATCATTATTCGACGCCTAAGTGTAATTGAAAAGGAAGTTTTTAGAAGACTTGAAAAACTGTTGAAACTCTATATAAAAATAAAGTCCGATTTATTATTTCTGACTATTGTATATTATTTATTATATAAATTATCGTTCATATTAAAAAAAACAGGATTCTAAGCGAAGCTTCTTTAAACCTGCAATTTAGAAATACTTTCTGGAATTTTATTAGCAAATAACTTTCCCAAATCTCTGTACAAGGTTTGCTGTAAATTTTCAGCATACCATCCACCAGATGCTTCATCAGAAGTTCAGGTTGTGCGAGCAGAGCGTAACTCTCGTCCGTTATCGGAAGCGGATAAGATCTCGTTGCTGTAATTAGGGCTGGAGGCTCCAAAAGACGCGCTTCTTGCCCAAACCTTGCTCACTACAGCAAGATTTTTTCCAGTACGATAGTTTGTTATGGTTTTTCATGAGTTTTCCCAGGTTTGGCATGCGCTGCACACGGTGCATCCACTGGTGATTACGTATTGTAAACTGGCACCTGATCCACGTGTTTCTTTGTGTAAGCGAAGCTAAACCCAGTGTTTTTTTTTAGTGTTTTCGGTTCTGAATTTTTTAGACTGATCATTATTTTGTTAGTTATTAAACAAATCATCGCTGAGCTTATTTTGCCTTGACTGATATTTGCTAATTTTGGTTATGCAGTTCTCCTTTTGGTTCTACAGCTTGACTGAAATTTCCTAATTTTGGTTCCGCATCCGCTTGCGACGGGCGTTTTCTGATTCTTTATACAACCATTTGGTACCATGAAATTACTAATATTATCTTATGCCTCTGCATTGTCTTAAAGTAGAATTACATTTTAAGAACGTTTCTTATACAATTCATATTTCCTGGCAAAAAATCACAATTACTTATCAGCATTTAGCCTAAGTGCATTTGTTAATCATAATAATGACAAAACTGATACTAAATGGAGCTTCCCTCGCCCTGAAGACAAATATTTGCCAGTAGCGGATCTCTATTACAATTTGGCGAGCCCTATTTTGCCAGTAACCACAGTAACTATCTGCATATAAATAATTATTTATGTATTCTATGGAGCTTCTGGCTTTTGGTTAGCACCTTTTAAAGGTTACCTCCATAAGGTAAATCTTTAATATATCGACATTAACGAAAAAACTTGAATGACCAGCAAAATTTTCATTCAGAACGAGACAGATAACATATTGCGTGTCAATTTTTTGCGTGCGCTATATTTAGATTCGATTTAATATTAAGTGTACATTGTAATCGTAAAGATGGATCAGGCACCCATTTCTAACTCGAAATAATATAACTGGAAATAAGAAATATTATTCAGGAATTATAAAACCTAATATAATTTTTAATATAGCTTTATGTATAATATATAAGACTACCATAAAATAAATGTAATTGGTCAGTGTATCACAATTTTTTCAAACAAAAGAATGGGTTCTTAATCTGACCACTCGATCATAGCAGGACACACACCG
Source organism: Hyalella azteca (assembly GCF_000764305.2). Lineage (NCBI taxonomy): Eukaryota > Metazoa > Arthropoda > Malacostraca > Amphipoda > Hyalellidae > Hyalella > Hyalella azteca. The sequence goes on along the minus strand of NW_025936815.1, from coordinate 851,590 downwards.
ACTGTTATAAGTCCATTAATTGTTTATCCCCACGTGCTGAAAGCTTCCAGTAAATTTCCTATGCAAGTTAATGTAGAGCCCATTTTTCCGTATGTATGTTTTGGTTACACCAAAGAATTTATATGGGCTAAAAACTCTAAAGTTTCTTCCATTCTAGAACATCGGCGTTCGAGATGAAATTTCCATAACGGCTTGAAAAGGGCTGTCCCAAATAGCTTTTTTTTCTGATGACTGACTCCCGGATTGACAGCTCCCAAATCCCGAAATAAATTGAAGGCCTGCAAATCCCAATTCAGCGTCCCCGAGGTTGGGCAAAAACAGTTTCACTGGACGGTCTTGGTAACAGCGGAAGCAAGGGCGCCGTTTAAATTGTTTAAATTGATGAATCGTGAACTTCAAACCTGGTTTCAAACTTGAAAGATTCCAGTCCATTAATTGATCAGCGTCCACACTAGAAAAAATAATTTTCATATCTCGATTTTCCTGTATTACCAATGACCGGTAATCACAATCTTTAGCAACATGATCTTCCTCCCCTAGATCATAACTATGCATGATCTACAAGATTGTAGACATTGCTATTTCTAGAAGAAGGAGAAACCTTTAGCAGTCGATATAAATAGTATTAGGTAATTTTACATCAGTTGAGTTAGATTACGTGCCTCTCATCAAACTGGCATTGTGATTAGATGGGGTCCATTTAATTGTTATTTACTTGTAATTCAATAGTTATGCACTTTCTGTGAAGCATAGAGTTGACATTATACCATTAATTATAAAAACAATTGATTTATTTTATTACGATAGTACAGATTTTATGTCCTGCATTTTTCCCTGCCTCCAAGTTGTCCATATTGTTCACGAAGAAGCTAGACAATAAAATCGTTCATTCCTGCAATTATTGTATTGCGAAGGTTTAGTGCTCGAATAATACGGGACCAGATATTGGGGCGAGTATTGTCAAGAAACTGTCGTAACTCAATCACAAAGATAAATATAATAATAATCTAAATGTTTTATTTTTCACTTATTGCAGGTTCTGAAAACTGTTATGAATATGATTTTCATGTACAAATTGCACGACAATTTTATTTCAGCTGATGCTTCAGAGAAATTTTTTCACTTGCATTTAAGTTAAAAAAATTACTTTGTTAAGATAAATGAAACCAGGACGATGTCTGCTCATGCTAATGTACACTCAGAAATTGATGAGTTATATTGTCCAAATATGGCACACTTGCTGTATGTATCACTGATACGCCTTTTTTCCGAGAAAAACTTGGCACAGATGACCCACATTTAGGTAAAAATGCATCGCCATTTGGACAAAGTCTCATCAATTTCTCTAAGTGTAGCTCAGGGACCAATCTCTTGCAGAGCTCTTTGTGATCGCTGCAATTAATTACTTTTCGATCGTTAGCAACAATTAAAAAGATTCCCATTATATTGACGTCACTTTATTCTATCAAGCGGATCATTTTCTGAAGAAGCAACTCATAAAATATTTCCTGTATCCATGCACGAGGAGCTTTCATTAGTTTAAAAAACATAAAATTTTTAAAGTGTGATTTCGCTATAATATTTTTGAAGAAGACATCCTTCTATAAGATAACCTCCTTGAAGGCAATAAATGTAGTACATGAAAAAAACACGTTGAACATAACACGAATATCTGATTTTTGGTCCATCATCCTTAAGATATGATACGTGGATTTTTGGTCCTTCATCATTAATATATAACACGTAGATCACTCGATTTCCGTATAGTTGCACTTTCGCTCCTAACTGCATTTTATCCATGCATTATATAACTAGCTGTTTTTCAATAATTCCATTAAATAAATTTATTGTGAAAATAATTATACCAGCTATTGTGACAATTGCCTCTCTTTGATCTTCTATTGCTTTTATCGCTCGACGATTACGGGAGCTCGTTCTTATGAAAATAAATAATTCAGCGTAAGAAGGACAACATTTTATATTTTAATAATATTTTACAGTGGCGTATTCTTTATAATGCATTTTCTGCTGCTGTAAGATTCTGTTTATTTTCCAATACCGAATAATTTTGCGTCGTATATTAAAAATTTTCAACTAAATGGACGCTACTTCGCTTTCTACGAAACCAACATTGAAAGAATGTTTTTAGTTCTTCAAAAGACGAGAGTCTTATCATAAAATCTAAATAACACATTTATATATTAACTAAACAGTATAATTAACAAAAAAGTGTTATCACAGGGATTTTCAAATATTTTTAGGAATACAAAATCAAAGTTAATTAATATTTTATTTTACCTAAATCAATCTAACAAGTAGCTTGGCCGAGGACGATAATGATCAAATAGTTTTCATCCGGCAGTCGAATGATAAAAAAATGCTCATAAAATTATCCAAATCGTAGTAATTGCCAAAATATTGAGGATATGAGTTCATATTTTCTAATCAAGAACACTCATGCAACAACACGGAGGAAAGCGTCCAACAATAGCAACAACACGGAGGAAAGCGTCCTACAATTAGTTTCATCGTCTACATTCTACATTCATCGCATACAATTAGTTTCACAGTCTACATTCTACATTCATCATATACAATTAGTTTCATCATATACATTCAACATTCATCGTATCAATTAGTTTCATCATCTTCATACACAATCAGGTTGCAGGGGCCAATTTCAAGACCGGCAAAAATTAACTTTGGTGAGAACAAATCCCGCTTGCACCGGCATGTTCCTGAGATCAATAATACTTACAAAATTAACTTAGACCAAAGGTAAAAAAACTTTAAATTTCAGATCAATCTGGTGCGCTTACCAATAATATTAATTATTGACGAGTATCATTGTAGATTCAACGAGTGCTCAAAAACTGGCTATATTCATCACACCTATCGCTTCACTGTGAATCTATTCATGTTCTCCAGCTGTATAGGAAAATGTCCCCAGTCTGTCTCATCCTGAACCTTCGTACATTCTGCTCGCAATATCAACATGAAATTTAATTTGCAATTACAAGAAGATTTCGAATTTCATTTATTTGTAAGCATAGCTTTGCAACACATTAGTACAGCAAAATGATTTAATTTCCTTCCTTTGTTATTACAGCCTCGCAAAAATGCCGTAGGAACGAAGAATTTAAAAACTAAGAAAACGCCAAGTAAATTCATTACGTATTCATAAAAAGCGTTTGGGAGAGCAACTTCATCAGTTTATATTTACACCGGAATTTCAATTTCCATGAGCAAATTTTCAATCTGTTAACCTAGCACCAATAAACGATGCTCATCTAATTGTACATAATCAAAATGAATGGTAGAGCCAGCTGACTCAGGCGGTGATCAGCGATACCTTCTTCAACATGTATGATGCACGACGCGAGTGTTGCATCTCGCACATATATTAAAATTGTCACTCATATATTCAATATCCAAGTCCTTTTCCAGAATCTACTGGAATAGCTGTCAATTGGTTATTTCTTAATTCTTAGTTGAAATTAACAACTATCTACGTCATATTCTTGCCTCCACTTATTCATTATTTATAATACTATATATCATATTCCTACTAGTTTAATGAAATCTATGATTATTGCTAACTTTAAATTATATATCCACTTTCAAAATAGAATTTAATATAAATATTGCGAGCTTTGAGAAAAATATTGCTTTGCGTTAAGCTGACAGTATATTCAATCAAGTCATTATAATCCAGTTATTATTCAGTTCAATCCAGTTATTATAAGTCTTTCCATTATTGTAACAAGTAAAAAATGAAACTATACTATTCAAGTGCATTGGCATATGCCAGTGAACAAGAAAATGTTTTCGTGGCTGTGGCCGGAGCGGACATCCATGCGGCGACAACAAGGGAACTTTTCTAACTGCGGATTGCCAGCCCGGATATGGGCGGATATTGCATAGCTTCTCGCTGAACACTTTTATCCTCTAAACATCGGAAGCTGGATAACTTTATTGAACTTATTTCCTGATTGATCACGAGTGCGTACCTCTTTCTTTGGTCACTTTTGTGAGGGTGCTTAAGTGAGGGATATGCTACTGTGTGAGGGTGCTTACGTGAGGGAGATGCTCTTTTGTGAGGGTGCTAACGTGAGGGAGATGCTCTTTTGTGAGGGTGCTTACGTGAGGGAGATGCTCTTTTGTGAGGGTGCTAACGTGAGGGAGATGCTCTTTTGTGAGGGTGCTTACGTGAGGGAGATGCTCTTTTGTGAGGGTGCTCAAGTGAGGGAGATGCTGCTGTGTGAGGGTGCTTAAGTGAGGGAGATGCTCTTTTGTGAGAGTGCTTCCGTGAGGGAGATGCTCTTTTGTGAGAGTGCTTCCGTGAGGGAGATGCTCTTTTGTGAGAGTGCTTCCGTGAGGGAGATGCTCTTTTGTGAGGGTGCTTAAGTGAGGGAGATGCTCTTTTGTGAGGGTGCTTAAGTGAGGGAGATGCCGCTGTGTGAGGGTACTTACGTGAGGGAGATGCTTTTTTGTGAGGGTGCTTCCGTGAGGGTAGATGGTGTATACTAGTAGTGAGCTTACTAAATGACTTATGAATACAGTCAATAATATCAAATATTATAGTAATATTATTTTGTAATATATATTATATTGTGTACTTATTATATATTATTTATTATATTTTATATTCTTAAATATTATATTTATCAAGGGAAAAATGGACTGAATCCTAAAATTACAGCTTGTTGCAATTTTTAACCTTTTATAATGAAAAAAAGCCTTACTAAAGTTCAAGTCTCAACTATCCTCCCATGACTGCTAAGAGAATGCCAAGAAGTTGCGTTTCTAGAAATAACTTGTTTTCGTTCGAAGGTTCGTTAAGGAATTCGAGGCCTACATAAAAACTTGCCTCATAACTTAATCAATTTTTCTGTTTCCTCCTGCGATGAAGGCAGTTTGAACGCTGCACCGCTCAACTTTACGTGAGTCACACAAAAGTCCTTCAAGTTACAAAAAGTCGCGGTGAGTCAAAAGTTGCATGATTGATCGAAAGAATTCATGCTCAACTTTGATGCTCTGAATTCCTCTGAGGTTTTATTTCAAGCACTGATATTTGCAGTAATTTGTGAGAATTTTGTGCATTACCCAACTTTTTAAGATATATTCTTATCAAAGAAGATTACTTGGTCAACAAGATTAAACAATGGTCAAGCAACTTTTTTAAATATCTGCCAATCCTTTTTAGCGCATTTTCTCATTTATGGAAAAATGCACTATTGTGCTCGCCATGTCCGTCTGTCCGTCTGCCCACCTGTCCGTCCGTCCGTCTGTCCGTCCGTCCCTGACCTCAAGTTTTCGTCGACGAGAAAATGCGCTCTCTGTCACTCACCACTGCAGTAGGTACTGAGTTATATTTTTTAAGGTACAATAGATGTCAGAAATTTTTGATTGGAAGTGAGTTTTATATCACCGCTTTCTTCTTACTGAAATTTGATCAATACATTGGCGGTGCAACTATACATTAATTCATTTTGCATGCATGTATGATTTTGAGATATTTTTTTCCTGATTTGAACTTATATTTGCTTTATTTCTATTCGATTTCTAGCGGCTAGAACTATTACTAAATAAGGCAGGTGTTTTTTCACGAACGTGCGATGGCTCAATTAATTATTGCCAATACATGGTAATCATCTAGTTCTATTTTTTATTTATTAACTTCGTCAATTCTTCCTAGTTTATTTGTTTTCTAGGCCTTCAAAATTTTTTCACTAAATAAGTTAAGTGTTGAGCTTATTTTGTTCGTATGTTATGTTATGTTATTTCTAATGAATGCCGAAATTTTATCGTTATTTCTAATCAGTGCCGTAATGTTATCGTTGTTTCTAATGAGTGCCGAAACGTAGGAATTTTATAAAATGAATGATTTTGTCCACATATTAGGATAAAGTTCTCATATTTAAAATATATATATTGTTCGTGTTTGTATATGCATTCATTACTCCTTTATTACGTAGGTTTTTCCCTTCGACTCATTGCTATTCCCGCGATTAAAATTACATATTTCCACCATAGCGAGAGTTCATAAAATTATATTAAAGTGTAGAATTTTACGAATTTATACGTACCATTGGTACAACGTACGATTACTTGGACAAATGACGTATAATATCATAACATTATACCCTTAAGAAATCATTAACAAAAGTATTGGTAAATGATTATTGCGTTGGTCTCCAGTTAAATTGCTATTGGCCTAAATTAAGCGTTTATCGGAGCTACATTTTGCAGGTAAAAACCGTCTGTTCTGCAGCAGCAATGATGAAGTGGACAGAGAGCGCATAGCTCATCACTGAGAATTTACATTCGACGTGTCTAGGTACAGCAACTGAAACGTGTGGCAATAGCCGCTGCTATTGTACGCCTTCAAACGTGAATTGTAGCTACGTTATACCTTCGTCTTCCGTTGTCCAGGTTCACGCTGGTGAAGAGTAAAATGCGTAGCATTAGCACCAATCTTCTAATGATCAGCATTTAGAGTGGTCGCTGAAGCGAGCACTGTGATCGTATTTGGGGTTGCTGGTATCTCAGAACCAGTATACCACTAAATTTATTGTACGTTATGTTCAACTCATTCGTGCTTGTTCATAAATTATCGCAGTTATTTTTTGTTGATTTCGCTCTAAGCGGCGAGTAAGTTTATTGACTCAGTTGTTTCCCTAATCGAAATGGGAAGATTTAAAATCATAAGTCACCATAACTTTTGGCTCAAGGTGCCCTGTTATTTATTATGACTGCAATATTATGACTGTCTTCGATATTTATATATATTTATTATTATGACTGTCTTCGATATATTTATTATGACTGTCATCGATACATACCGACATGTTCCCCGATCGACCTTTATTCTGTCGCTGCTGATGTATTGAGGTAGGTTCTGAATTAATGCTTTGAAGTGAATGTGAAGATGCTTTTGGAACAGAGACTGGGCGGGGAAGATTGTCGCCAATAACCAGTGACGCCTACATTTATGAAGATATCTGGCTAAGGACTTCTGAATCTCAACTTTAATGGAAATGATGCAGGTTAGTATGTGCAGAATTAATCAGACTCCAGTCGTTATGGTTTTGGGACGGAGTCCAGGTTTAATCTGCCAGAATTTTAGGAGGAAGCTCTGATGATTCTGAATCTGCACCCCGAGGTCCTTTTTATAATAGGGTTTATGAGTCGCCTAATCAAGCAATTGTCTCTATTGGTATGGAGTAATAATTACGATTTCTAAGAGGTTATCAGCTTCTCTAATAAAATGCAGTAGCCTGGATTTATCAACTTTTGTCGAGTTTGATCAATTTTTGAATTTCTCACTATCCTGTTAGGGTAGCACACATATGTTGGAACACAAAAGTATGGTACTCTCACAGTATGGTACCCACAACAGTATGGTACTTTCTCTCTCTTTTCTTTTTTCTCCTTCTAACTCTCCCATTCACTTTCTTCCCTTTCCACGCTCTTTCTTACTCATGATCTTTCTTTTACATTCTTTCTCCTCCTCTTGCTCTCACTTCCTTTTTCCTACACCCTCCAAATTTCTCACTCACCTTCATTCCTTCTCTCGCTCGGTATTATTGCAGATTAACTACATCCAAAAAAAGGGTGTTTTTTTTTAATTATATGTTTTTTGGGGTGTAGATTACGAATCTGAAATCCATTTTTGGCGGTCGGCATCGGAAAACCGATTTTTTTCGCGACTTACTAACATGGGGGTTACGTAACTTACGTTACCCACTCACCTTTATTTACTAACATGGGGGTTACGTAACTTACGTTACCCACTCACCTTTATATAAAGGGTCGGATTGTTCATCGAAATTTTACAAAAAGCTCTTAGGTTGGGTTAAGTCAGCCAAGTTCCTTTTTTTAGATAGCATTTTGATCTAAAAGGAACCTGGGCGAACCAACCCAACCTGCGAGTTGGCGTTAGGTTGTGATCTCTCGATGTGGCAATGTATCTCCAGATTTATGGACAAAGAAGACGAAAATGTTACCCGTTGCAGTGCAACGGGTAACATTTTCGTCTTCTTTACCCGTTGCAGTGCAACGGGTAAGTTTCATTCAAGATGTCGTGCGCTACGTGTGATCGGTATTATTGCAAAAAATCGGTTTTCCGATGCCGACCGCCAAAAATGGATTTCAGATTCGTAATCTACACCCCAAAAAACATATAATTAAAAAAAAACACCCTTTTTTTTGGATGTTGTTAATCTGCAATAATACCTCTCGCTCTCTTTCTTTATCTCTCTCTTTCTATCTTAATATTATTTACTCTCCAACTCTCTCACTCACTCTATTGCTCTCTTTCGATGGCATTGTCACTGCAAATGCTATTAAAACTTTTAGTGCTCGTAAGGACGCTTAACTTCAACTTGTTACTTCATGGAGCAAATTTTGTGCTTCATGAATTTACTGTAGAGGTCTAAGGCACTGGAGCTGCTGGGGCTCTTCTGGATTTCTCTCATTACTTATAAATAAAAAATTGATGTAATAAATACTTCCTTGATTGCAAAATTATTTATTTTTGTGCAATAAATTTTTTTCAATGCTTTTAGAAATGCGTGAATTTTACTCAATGAAATTATTTCAATTATTCATCAAAGTTTGGCCACACAAAAATAGGTACGCTTTTTATTAAAAAACCTGAGCTTACAGCAACATTGAAAAAAAAACCTGATATTTAAAATCTAGAGATGAGGGCACAATTCTGTATTAAAAGAAAATGCAGAAGACTTTTTCCGTCAGCATGTAAAGGCGTCTTGTCACGACACCACCACCTCCCTGCCTCTGATCCTGGAATAGTGATCCTGGAATAGTGATCCTGGAATAGTCAGGTCCTGGAATAGTGATCCTAGAATAGTCAGGTCCTGGAATAGTGATCCTGGAATAGTGATCCTGGAATAGTGATCCTGGAATAGTGATCCTAGAATAGTGATCCTGGAATAGTGATCCTAGAATAGTGATCCTGGAATAGTGTTCATAGAATATTTATCCTGGAATAGTGATCCTGGAATAGTGATCCTGGAATAGTAATCCTGGAATAGTGATCCTGGAATAGTGATCCTGGAATAGTGATCCTGGAATAGTGATCCTGGAATAGTGATCCTGGAATAGTGTTTCTGGAATAGTGATCCTGGAATAATGTTTCTGGAATAGTGATCCTGGAACAGTGATCCTGGAATAGTGTTTCTGAAATGGTGATCCTGGAATAGTGTTTCTGAAATAGTGAACCTGGAATAGTGAGATGCTCGCTGTGTTTCTTCATCATCGGACACTACGCTTCCGTATCATTATCATCGACGAAGTTATTGAATGATTTCTTCAGCATTGGCTAATTACGATATTGAAGAAATGCATAAAAACAACATCAATGACGAAATAAATCAACGTGGGGATCCAGGAGGCAAAAACATTAGTTTCAACTCGGAAATAGTTCATGGAAACATTAATGAAGTAAAGTTTTATCTTCAATTGATGAAAGAAAAATTCAACGTAAATACTATTTATACATGAATAATTTTGCATTTCTAACAGACAATTTGTGCATAAAATAAATCAAGCCTTAACCGCTTGCAACGGATAAATATAATTGGATAATTAAAATTTATTCATCCTTTAATTTAAATTAATTTGTTAATTAAATAAAATTAAATTTATTTCATAATTAAATTTAATTAAGTCGTTTCCTGAAATTACGCAATTCTCGTGAATAAAATAAATTGATGATTTTTCATTGAATTTCACTACCAGTCATTTAAACGATGGAATTTAAAATTATGTTCTTGTTAAAACATTACGAATTGTGTTAATATTATGTCTCAGAATTTATGCGAATTACGAATCGAAATAAGTGTTTGTTTTAATGATGATATTTTGCACTATCTTAATTAATTTAAAAGTCAAGTCGATCAACAAGCTTTTCACTAGTCCAGTAATATATGACCTGAAACTCTTTTCATAGAAGCGGTTTTGAACGTCAGAAGCATAGCTCATTTTTCGTGAAGGTAATAAATCAAATAAATTTATTTGCATGCAGTAAAAAACTGCGCCGGCGATGCCTGTAAGATCAGCTCGCTCATTCATTGAAAGCCAACGGCACATACGTAATCCCTCCATAAACATCAAAGTCGTAAACCAACGCTTCTCATTGGCGAGTCTCTAATGCTAATCTTGCGGTACAGAATACGATTACGACACATAACACGAGCTACCCTCAGAAAAATTAATGGGTCATATAATCTGAATAGTGACACATTTTCTACGCGTAGCTCTGATACGACCTTTTCCCTGGGTTAACATGACTTACAGAGAGCAAAAAGTCCATCGCTATTTGGACAAAGTCCCAAAAGTGACGCATTTTCTTCGCATAGCTCTGATACGACCCTCTAGCCTGGGTCAGTATCGCGACAAAAGGTCCATCGCTATTTGGACAAAGTGCCACTCATTTCTCTGATTGAAAACCTTAGCTCATCTAATGCTGGCTTCATGCTCAACCCATGCAGTTCTTCGTCGTCCGGCATGAACGCTCCTGCGTTGTTGTGCCACACGATTACCGTACGCGCTTTAGAATCGCAGTGTTATGAACTTGACGTATTAACGCACAATGTGCTGGACAGGTGGGATGCAAGACATGCTGCAGGGATTGCACTGGTCTATAGTTGGGGTGCAAGACATGCTGCAGGGATGGCACTGGTCTATAGTTGGGGTGCAAGACATGCTGCAGGGATTGCACTAACCTTTAGCATGGAAACACAAGCGAGGAAAGAAGACCATGCATTGATATGCCATCAATAATTTCATTTTCACGATTGAAATGTCGAACAAAAAACAGAAGAGCTTTTTTCCACTTTTTAATCACTGAATTTTTATCACTTCCTGCAACTTGAATATTTATCACTCCAGCAATTCTTTAAAATATTCAAAAATTTTCTCGGTAAATTTTCATTCATGGAAAAATAGAGAATCTAATAGCTAAAACCAAAAATATAAGTTATTATTATAGTATTATATGATTTACTTGATATTTCTTAACTTAATATTTCTCTCGATAAATCGACACGACCTGGAAGAATATTTATGTTGAAGAAGCTGCGGTAAGTTTTTTTATGTTAAAATTGCGTTTAATAGCGATATTATAAGTGAATTTTTCAAACAACCGTGAGAGCGCTTAATTTAGAGAGAAATAATCTTGATATACCACCTAATTTAAAGAGAAATAATTGCAAGAGGTCACTTAATTTAAAGAGAAATAATCATGGGAGAAAACTTAATTTAGGCCAGATTGTTTTTCATTCATTGCATTTAATCATTCATCGTTATTTACAGCCAATTCAGGAGCAGTCAATTAATCCTATTTAGAAAAAAATGATAATTTTTTCTAAAGCGATGGTCCATTTTCTAATTTGTTTGTTGTTTATTAATCTTTAATCCTTTTCCCCTTATCATTTAACTTTACTTATGACAAATTGCAGGGATAAAAATGTCTCTAAATTAACTTATCTTCAGCGCTTGCGGAATTTAATTGGTCTATTTTTGTCATTTTTATTTATAAATTTTTAATACTTCTTATTAATGCAGCTAATGTCACCGAAAAACACGTCTGTAAGGTTCTGCTTGAATTTTTTAAGACTTTCAGCTAAAAAGTTACAGGAACAATTATGTCAATTATTTACGGTCATAATTGTTACAATTTTGAAGTGGAAAACCAAAACGAAAATTTATCCTTAAAATTCAAAAGTTATCGAAAAGTCTCTATACACGTTGTTTGTCGTTAAAGAAAAATCAAAAGTTTTTAGCAGAAGTCTTTAATACAATTCTATTATCGCGCATATTTAAAATCAGAGTTCACAATAGATCAAAAGGTAAGTTAAAGAGAAGCAAGTCATTTATGAACAACAAGCTCCTAACTTTGTAGGTTAATACACAAATGAGAAGAAAAATACACAGCATTTTCAAGCCAACAACAAAATAGCCGTAGAACCCGCATTGCGACAAAAAAATTAAACTCATTTTATATCTATGAATATATTATTTATTTATATATTAAAATTTATTATTAGCTCATGAGTTATATCTATTTTAACTCTGTAAATGAACTCAAACTTGAAGTAACGCAATATAGTGACGCATAGGCATTTCGGTGCTGTGTCGTTCAGCTTCCAGAAACTTAGTGCTCCCAACTTTGATGAGGGAATTTGTCGACTATTGGGCTGTTTTGTTGTGGGACTCTTGCGTGTGGTAGAAGCATAGTGTTAAATCCATAAGCGATAAAATGAGCTTCAAGTAAATTGGATTCTGGCAAACAAAAAAATGGGAATTAACTGCTGTCTTCTTTGTGATATATCAGATTCATAATATAACAAAATATAAAAAGAAAAATTGGTAACAATACAAAAGTAACTGCCATCATCGGATTTGTATTATCCAATTGTAGCTCATTCGAAACTTTCTAGTCCTATAAAACTTTTAATGCAGTGCAGCCATTACTTAGAAACACTGAAGTGAACACCCCAGAGCCTGCGCATATTATTCTTACAGTCTCACTGCTTTCTAAGCTTTAGGAGGAAAATCAGCAGAAATATTTCTCAACATATCATGTCCATCTACCAATAATACTCATATTTCTCAATAAATACACAAATATAAGACCTCAAACCAGAAATTATTTTCAAAGTAGAGCTGGCTTTTATTTTCTTACCCGAGGTAATGGCAGCAGCTGGACTGTCGCAGCGTCATCGAGTTGTAGATGAAGTTGGTACAGAACTTTACAGTTGTCAATGTGTCTCAGGGAACATTGCTTCTTTGACGGCTAGTTTAATAAGCATACTTGATTCTCATTCTGATGTTTCGATCTAATGGTCAGTCCTATTATTATTAATGGTCAGTCCATTATTATTATTATTATTATTATTTATTATTATTATTATTATTATTATTATTATTATTATTATTATTATTAATCATTATTATACGAAGCACTAATCGTGGAATCTGATTAAAACGAACTTCTAGAGCACGTCACACAAAAGATTAATATAATTTTTGTATTATTCAGAATCATTTCAAATGAAGTCACTGATATATTGTTTTCTGAGTGGGTTATCAGTTACTGTGGCGCTTAACATTGAATAGATATTAGACTAGATAGGTTAATCAGAAAAGATTATATGACAATGGATTAATCGGAAGGGTAAATACTTCAGTATTTGTGATAGTGAACAAATATTTGCGTATTCAGGTAATATATTATAAATAATTATATTTCATTATTATTTTTATCTCAATTTCCTTGACGTCGGGCAATGTTCTTGCCAGAGTTATGGTCAGTCTTCTCAGCAGTTTAAGAAATAATAAAATGTCATATCTAAACTAATATTTCTTGAACTTTACCTCACGCTTCAATTATTTCTCTAAAACTTTTGAATAAGGAGGAGACGTCCTATTCTCACCATAGATATATTAAAAGCCGGGATTATTCGAAGAAAGGTGAGATCTGTGTTAAAAATTATAAATTTTATTCATGTTTGCTAGATAAGTTTGCAACTAATATCTTTATTGATATAATATTGAGGAAAAATCCTCGTGGCTCTACAGCCGAAGATCGGATGCAAATATTGAAATTAACATGGTGTGATTTTTATAACCGTGAAGACTAGAAAAATTATTAAAAGTTCAAAATCGCTCTGTATTTTTTTTCAATGTCATGTTCAATATTTCTTTTTAACCAATATTCTGTAGATATGGAATAAGGAATCATTTGATCTAATTATTCGTTAGCATTTTTAAATTTTATTGTAAATTTTAAATATTTCACCTACTAGTCTATTAATTGAATAAAATATTTTTTAAAAATATGTTTTTTGAAAACGGGATTCTGTGGTATGGCAATTTCATTCTATCATCATTTCTATAGCTACGAAATTGACAAGATAAGTAATTTTTTCATTTATATTTTAAAATTAGGTTACTATTGTAAGATTAAGATTTCCATAATTTTTAGTCAAAATTAAAAGTAGTGAATATGTTAGGATAATTTAATTTAGGGGAAATTAGATCCTTTAAGTTCCTTAAATCAAAATTTACCTGCGCTGACACTGGGTCCAAAAAAGTGCTGCTGGTGTTATTTTTTGATATCGTTGTTGATGTTCTGTGTGTGTATGCTTGTGTGTGTATGTGTGTGTCTGTGTGTGTGTGTGGTTTGTCAGAAGAAGAAACGGTTGCTCGACGCTCGTTGACATCAAAAGCCGGTCTCAAATTGTGGCTCAAATAGCATTCCTGAGCACCGCCATTGTGGCAATGTGGACCTGATCTGCACGCAGCGAAAGCCAAAACATTGACGGAAGCTAACAATTTAAAAGCAAAGAAAACTATAAACTATAATATAAACTGTGTACATTCATATATAATACAAACTATAGAGATATAATATATCTTTATCGAAAACGGAACGAAGATCAGCTCCATTATCAGTTGAAAAATTTAGATAACAATCAATAAATAAAAGCTTACACGAAAAAATATTAAAATATAAGTTCTTGATCGAGGCTTCGCCTTGACCGAGTCGCTTGGCGTGATCGCTTCGCATAGGCATTGGGGGAATAGCATCTTTTAGCCTAAAACTGCATTTGAAACCATAAGTTGCACCATAAATGACGGGTTGGGTTAAACTGGACGGAAGAAAGCGCAATAATTTTTTATTACGAATTAAACACTAAAGAATTAACTTCTTGAGACTCCGAAATTCGAGGTTGGAACATCTAATGGAATATTTAATTTAAATTTCATTCAGCTAAAGCTATTACTTGAGAATGAGAAATTACAGAAACTACAATATTGATTAATATTCAAGCAATTAATATTGAAACAGGAATTGCAATGCAAAATTATGCAAAACCCCAAATAGTACAGTTGACCACGTTCATGCAGTGACATAGGCCCTATGTGTTGATGTTGTATAGCATATATAGTGCATAGAATTTTCTACGTGTTTTCTTGGAAATTTAGCGATTGTATTCAACATAAAAATATTTTTAGGAAAAAAAAGATAAAGATTGCTCGGATAATTCATAAAACCAACTTGCTTGATCATCAAAATTTTATGACAAGTCTATTGTTTGAATTTATATTTTGGTTGATCTTGTTGAATAATTTTTGTTACCTCATTAAAAAATGTTCAAGTTTTCGTTCGGCGATGCCAAGCCTACCATATCAGCCTTAATTACCATATTATGGTAACATTACCATATTATCATCCTTGCCATAATATGGTAATTAAGGCTGATATGGTAGGCTTGGCATCGCCGAACGAAAACTTGAACATTTTTTAATGAGGTAACAAAAATTATTCAGTTTTATGAATTCTTGAATGATGACTTTACTCAAAAGCCACAACAACCAGGTTTTCTCATTATAATAACACAATTTCAATCCTTAACTCAACAATAAGTAATGTTCATGAATATATAAGCATGGTTTAGAAGGCTGTGTACCCGAGTGGCTGTGAGGAAGCCCATTAGAGATAACACAATTTCAACCCTTAACTCAATAATACGTAATGTTTATGATTATATAAGCATGGTTTAGAAGGCTGTGTACCCGAGTGGCTGTGAGGAAGCCCATTAGAGAAGGTATCGCTGCAGCCCGCGGTCAGCGCTTCCGGCTGACCCGCACAACAGGATGCGTTGGGCCTCCGCAACGACCACTGTAGGTGCTACCGTGGAGCTCGTAATGGTTCATGGTGCGCTATATCCTCCATTTATGAGGGGAAATATCCTCCATTTATAGTGAAAATATCCTCCATTTGCGGGGGGAAATATACTCCATTTAAGGGTGAAAATATCCTCCATTTATAATGAAAATATCCTCCATTTGTGGGGGAAATATCCTCCATTTAGGAGGGGAAATATCCTCCATTTATAGTGAAAATATCCTCCATTTATGATGGAAATATCCTCCATTTATGAGGGGAAATACACTCCATTTATGGGTGAAAATATCCTCCATTTATGAGGGAAAATATCCTACATTTATGAGTAAAAATACACTCCATTTATGGGTGAAAATATCCTCCATTTAAGAGGGAAAATATCCTACATTTATGAGGGGAAATACACTCCATTTTTGTGTGGAAATATCCTCTACGAGTCGACGAAAATATCCTTTATTAATAAGTTGAAAAATTGTTCAGTTGTGTGCAATAATATCCTTCATTTGTGGTTGAAATCTTTATTATGGATGATTAAAATATTCTCTATTTGTAAGTAGAAATTTTTCACTATATTGTGAAAATATGCTAGATTTGAAACTAAAAATATATTCGTTATTGGGTGAAAATATTCTTCATTTGTTGATGAAAATATCCCTCTTTTGTGAAAGAATAATCATCCAAGTGGGTTACAAATGTTTATTTTTAAAGCTTTTTGCTCCACATCGCCGACTGCTACTTCAATTGTATGCTATGTTGCAGAGCGTTCCAGAAATGCACTATATTTGAAATCAGTTTCACGAACCGGTTTACATTTTTCAAACAATTATACTGATATTTTTCAGCTATTAGGAATAGATTATGCTAATATATAACATTTTATCATTATTATTATTATTATAATTATTATTATTATTATAATTATTATTATTATTATTATTATTATTGTTATTGTTATTATTATTTTATTATTACTATTTCCAGTTCTACGTAATATTCAGAAATACCATTCATGATTTTTAGGCGATTACAGAAAACCCTTATTATTTTTAGTCCTAAAAATTTATCATCACATCTTAAAATTAACGTTTGTTGTTATTGGATTGAAATTTCGTCTCTCTCATTTTATGGCTAAAAGTGCCAACTTCTCGTTGACGTATTTTTGTTAGATCATTTATTGTGTAAGGAAAATTTTGTACATTTTAATAACAATCTGTATAATTTCCGGATGCAAATAATACAGAAACTAAACGCAACATTTGCAAGAAAATCTCTTCAATGCATCCAAAATTTACTAGATTATCCATAACTAAATAATTAAATCTAGAAAAAGTGAATTCCCGAGATTTTCACGAAGAGTATATTATTCTAATGTCTGGAATTTAGCAGAAGCTGGTGACTTAAATAATAATTCATGACGAATTTAATGTTTTAATCAATTCATAAAATAATGAATTGTCGATATTTCAGTATTGCAATCATCCATTCTTTTATTCCAATTTTATCTTTCATTGAATTTGATCCGTTACATGGTTGTATTAGAATATAAATATTTTATTGAAACTACGACAGAAATGTATTGCTGTATCGCTGTTTGATTTAACCTGACGTGAAGAAATATGTGTAAATTCAAAGTCCTTATAGTGTGTTGTGTTAGAATGGAAATATTTTTTGGAAACTACGACAGAAATGAATCGTTGTTTGATTTAACTTGACGTGAAGAAATATGGGTAAATTCAAAGACCTCATAGTGTGTTGCAGTGAGCATGTAACTTGCCAGCAGCATGTTGTGCTAACGAGCGACCGGGTGCACCAACGACAACGAACGCAAGTAGGATTGACGGCGAACAATTTGAGCGTTATAGGATTCCTTCACTGCTCTTTGAATTTAATTTATAACCTTCTGCTGAATTTATACTAATATTTTTAATTTTGAAACGGTCTCGCTCAGGTCACGCTCGCTTGTTATGAATTATTTAGAAGTATTCGATTGCATCGTCGATTTTTCATTGCTTTTAATTGTCTCGTATTTGAACTCTCCCTACACCGACACAGCTTCCACCACTCCCTGCCCCGACACAGCTTCCACCACTCCCTGCCCTGACACTGCTTCCACCACTCCCTGCCCCGACACAGCTTCCACCACTCCCTGCCCCGACACAGCTTCCACCACTCCCTGCCCCGACACAGCTTCCACCACTCCCTGCCCGACACAGCTTCTACCACTCCCTGCCCCGACACAGCTTCTACCATTCCCTGCCCCGACACAGCTTCTACCGCTCCTTGCCCAGACACAGCTTCCACCACTCCCTGCCTCGACACAGCTTCCACTACCTTCTGCCGGCCATTGTTTCCACCACTAACAGCTTCCATCGCGTTAGGTACTTATTCCACATTTTTCACATACAGTACGTCGCGCAAGTTTCTTGCTGCCAGTCACCCTTGCCAGCCATGGCTCCCAATATCTTACCCTCAAAAGAATACCGATAAAAACATCTCCCTCGTTGGTCCTCTGTCATTACAGGAACAAAAAAATGTGATAAAATATAAATAGATATAACGCAGGACCATGGCTGCTGGATGTCATCTTTAAGCGACTCTTGCAATCGTCTTAAAGCTTCTGCGCTGAGTGTCACGGCAGCCATTCAGCGTCACGAGCATTGCATTGTTTGATGTCAGCTGTCGAGTCAGCGTTATACGAGCATTGCATTGTTTGATGTGATGCTGTCGAGTCAGCGTCACGAGCACTGCATTGTTTGATGTGACGCTGTCGAGTCAGCGTTATACGAGCACTGCATTGTTTGATGTGACGCTGTCGAGTCAGCGTTACAGATGCTGGATTTCTTGATGCATGCTTTCTGGTCAGCGTTATTCGAGCGTTGCAGTGTTTGGTGTTAATCTCTCTACTAAACCTCCTCAATCTGCATTTTTCAAGGTATGTTATCAAAACAGCGTTCAAAAAACTGTTTTCTTTTAATGTCATCTTTTATGAAGCGAGTAATGATGCCAAAAAATTTTATGAGCGATGCTGATGTTCAGTACTAATGATGATGAAAACTTCCCACTTATAGCAATGATTATCTAAACCGTATAAAAAAGGGAATAAAAATTCATTTGGCGGTTTCAACCAATATTGGTGCTTCGTACTTTATTCACTTATGATAGTGATTACTAATGAGCTAATATCATTTATTTGTTATTCTTTTTATCATTTAAGTGCTTCCTGCTTGTTTCCGAGACTAATTTTACTCCTTCGAGATTATTTCGCGTGCGCATGAAGGCGACTTAAGAAACCGCGAATTGTCCACTTTGGCTTGTATTCTGGCGGCAGCTGGCGCTAAAATATGGCAACATTTGGCGGTTTTGTCGCCAGGGCCTCGCGATTATGTAAATGTTGCGGCCAACCGGCAAAGAGCAGCCGCCAGCCTCTGCCGGTCAACTCCGCAAAAACGCTCGGAGTTTTTATTGAAATGACAGCGGACATAGGCTGAGGCCCTTCCTATGATTTATTGATGGTTTTTTGAAGCGGGAACATTGTGCCGAAAAATATTGCGTGCACCGAAATTGAAAGTCGTGTAAAATTTTCTCAGTTAGTCTTGCGATATTAGTAAACTTGGTATCATGTAACCTAACTGTTCAACAGCTTATTGTAGAAGGAGTAAGTTGAATGCTGGCTGAATAATCCGCAGACTTTTCATTTAGGAAGCTTTGAAAAGAATAATAATCAAACATTAATGCACGAATAAGTTGCTTCATTTATACGAGCATAACTAAAAAGCTTTTTATTAACATCTGATGCTCTTGGTTAACGACTTCAGAATCTAAT
The DNA here is from genome assembly GCF_000764305.2 of Hyalella azteca. Lineage (NCBI taxonomy): Eukaryota > Metazoa > Arthropoda > Malacostraca > Amphipoda > Hyalellidae > Hyalella > Hyalella azteca. Next base: position 832,046 of record NW_025936815.1, on the reverse strand, counting down.
GAGATCAATTCACTTGACAAGCAATGATTTTCTTTATCAGAAAGAAGCTAACGGCTAAGCAAACTCAAATTTGAGCTAACTTTAATCTTTTAATTCCAATTGTAATTGATTAAAGGCCTCAGAGTACAGACATTAATTTGATTTCTTCGTCATCCTCTCCAGCATGAAATTTCATAATTTAAATTATAAAAATATCATCGCCGTAAATCACTACATAACATTGACATCTGTATTTCATCAATAGATTTAGCTTGCAGCGATAAGAATCATTTTAATTACCAGTCTGTATTAATGGATTTGAATATATTTATTCAATATATATTTATTATTTGCAATATATTTTAAATGAATCTTGAGCCCCAGGTGCTGGACTCCGTCCAAAGCCTCAAGCGTATAAACCGCATTCGTGGTGTGAGGCGGTCGAATTATCGTCGTTTTTTAGGCGCAAAACATAGCTGGCCACCCGAGATTTATGGTCCGGGTTAGGACAGATGTTTTCGCACAAGATGCCCCTAGTGACCAGAACTTTTTCCCTTGCTTCTCAGGACCCTAATAAGGAAGTCTTCACACGCCTCCTGCATCTATCTCGTAGTGTTGTAAAAAAATATAACTCAGTACTCACTGCAGTGAGTGACAGAGAGCGCATTTTCTCGTCGACGAAAATTTGAGGTCACGGACGGACGGACAGACAGACTGACAGACAGACAGACATGGCGAGCACAATAGTGCATTGTTACATTAATGAAAAAATGCGCTAAATACGTTATAATGGAGCTGTTGCTCCATAAAAATAATAATTGAAGGGCAACTATATTTAAGAGTTCCATTTAAGTAAAGAGTCTAAATAAAAGTTACATATAAACCAAAATACATAGGCACCACTCAACATACACCATATAAATGTGAATGACATAAATATCATAAATGTGAAAGACATAAATATATCTCATCAGGTCTACCTCAACGTTGGTCGGGATGTATAATAAATTATATTCTAGGATTCCTCTTCTAGATCATCTCTCCCATCATCATAATTACATTACATTCTAGTTACATAACATTGACAGTAAACCTGAAAAAATTCACACTTTCGCGTCATTTTTTAATTAAATTTTCTCTTAATTCAAGGTAGGTGTTTTTTTTTAATTTTTATAGTTTATAGTAGTTTATAATAGTTTTTTATTGTAGCATAATAGATGTCATACAAATTTCCTTTCTTCAATCCCGCTCAGTTCAACCTAACCTCGTTAATCAATCACTTAAGTTATATATTCAGATCACAGCAATATCCCGACACGGTAGGTATAGCAGATACACAGCATAACGTGCATTTATAGCCCCTGTATATTACCACCCTGAGCTCACAACAAACACACACAAAATCAAACAGAGGGTTCGGAGGGAGGGGGGAGGTAGATCAGAATTTCATACACTCAGAGCACCGAGTGAGACTTTGTCCAATTAGCGATGCACTTTTCGCCCTTGTGTGGGTCATCCTGACCCAGTTATGGCAGGCAAAATTGCATCTCAGTTCTACATATGCTCTCTGCTCGTGCCGTGTGGGAGAAAGTGTGTCACAATAAGTGGGACAATAATATCCATTAATTTTCTGAGTACAATTTGCGAGTACAAGTTTTTGCCATGTTCTACGGTCCGTGGCGGCAAGTCTAATGGCAGACTCTCGTATTTTATCGCGTTGAATATTGTCGGTTTCTGTCCCCGTGTCGTTTTTATTCGCTCTTTTGATGTCTGGCGTGGTGTCTACTTTTATAGTTGCATTTATTGCCATATCCTAACAGTCCTTTTTGGCAGCATCGCATCTTTCATGCTTACCTGGTATGGTGTATCCTTTTTACATGAAAATTTAAGTCATCGAAACAACGGCATCGAAATTTTTAATTACACAGAGATAAAAAAAAATTTTAATTACACAGAGATAAACAAATATTTAATTACACGGAGATAAACAAATTTTTAATTACAAAGAGATAAACAAATTTTTAATTACACAGAGATAAACAAATTTTTAATTACACGGAGATAAACAAATTTTTAATTACACAGAGATGAATAAATTTTTAATTACACAGAGATAAACAAAGTCTGGACGAAAAGTGATTGATGATTTCCAATTGAGTTCCAATGATTGCACTCTTTTGTAAACGAGCATTAAATTTTGTAATACAATTACGAACACAAAAATAATCCTTGATATTAAATTACGAGCACAGTTTTGTCCCTAATACATTTAAACGAATTAAAGTGCTATTTTCAAACATGTTATTAAGTCCAACCACGAAATGGTATTTCACTTTTGTGAAAAAATTCAGGCTGAATGAATTTTTAGTGAATTCAAATTTACCAGAAATTCAAATTGCAGAACATGGAAGTGCCGATCTAATTTAAAAGCAAATATAGTTTTAAGTTACTAATTGGCTGCATTAGCACAAAAAATTATTAACTGATTGATGAATTAATAGGAAGCGATAGCGGTTACGTAACCAGCTCCACTACATGCATTAATATCATCAAAAATAAAAAAAGATAAAGTGAAATAAATTGAAAATTGTGGGTCTCTACCAAGTTGAATTTCTTAAAATGCATTCCATAATTCAAAAATAAATTTCCCCAAAAAATATTTATTCCTTATTATTATATGCCATTTAAGGCTTCTCTTCATATCTTCAGAGCTATAAAACTCTTTACTTTCAGATCATTAAATCGGGAGTGTCGCTCTAAAGATGTTATTTAACTTGGCATTTTAAGATAAAGCGGTTAATTTGCTTGCCGCTTGTCAAGAAAGCGTAAATAATTTTCTAGACAAATGGAATCACAAATCGTAAATCCATTCCAGGATCAAAACCTCTATCAATTTTTTATCACGCACCTGGGTAAATCCATCAAAATGGAGTCTGATGAACGCTTGCAGCACTACTTCTTGTCATTTCGCCACAATTTTCCAGTCATATTTACGTAGACGGAATTATTCATTTGGAATCAGAAGAGCTCTGCATGCGCAAATAAATTTCAGCGAATCCTTACAAAGAAAATTTTAGGCAAAATTCTGAAAAAATCAGTCTCTAACGTGCATGGGCTCCAATAATTAATCTAAACACTTCAAGAAATTGATAATCATTATTATCAGCAGTGATGATGCACTCTATTAACGACGCAAGCGTCTTAGTGATAATAAGTCTCAAGTTTTTAGTCAACAAATTTGTAAGGATTTCTTTACACGTTCATCCATCTAACTATCTTCGGTAAAATTGAGCTCCTTCGATTAAAGTAGATGGCTTTGTCAAAAAGCTGTTATCACGTGTTTTCTTACATCCATGTATTGTGTTTTTAATGTTTGAATTTTATTTCCACAATTCAGGCAAAGAAAGTATTATCTCAATGTTTCTTTCTGTTATTTATCAAACTAAGTGCTTGTTTTACATTATATTTGATCTCTCAAGAAGCTTTCTCCCTCCCACCCTCCAGCCAGCCTCTCACTGCACTTCTTGCCCTCACGCTCGCAGCTGATTTAATTTAGCAGCTATTGAACAGCTCCGTGTCTGAAGGCAATTTTTTTTCTCAGTGGCCTCAGTGACGCAGGCCCAAACTCTCCACGAGCCAAATTTAACCTCTCGCACCCTAGAAACCTGTACGCCTGCAATGTTTCTTCTGCGTCATATTATTTTGGCGATCTCTATTTTCCTTTATCTTTTTTCAAGAAAAGTAAAGTCCGCTTTTGATGTTCTTAGCAATTGCTTGCAACGCCTCCCGACAACTGAAAAAAGAAGCGTCGGCGAATCCACTATAGGCAATGTTTTTATGTTGAAGTAAAATTTTTCAATTTACATTAGTTTCTTTCTACGTGGCTTCATTACATAGAACGCTGTATCTTATCGTGTTGTAACGGTAATTAAAATATTCGCGTAATATAAAACCGACATGATGATCATAGAAAATATACTGCTTTGAAATGTAGTAGTAGTTGTCTTGTAGTTACGCTATAATATTCACTTCCCTAGTTAGAAAAAAATTAGTTCAGTACTCACTGCAGTGAGTGGCAGAGAGCGCATTTTCTCGTCGACGAAAACTTGAGGTCACGGACGGACGGACAGACAGACAGACGGACAGACGGACGGACGGACGGACGGAAATGACGAGCACAATAGCGCCTTTTTTCTATAAATGAGAAAATGCGCTAAAAAGCATAAATCAATAGTAGTATAATGCTTCAAAAATTCGCAGAAGTAACGCGCCATTTAGTACTGAATTATTTCCTTAGATTAATGCTCATTCGGGAAGAAAATTTCCTTTTCCCAAACTAAAGTTCTTGCGAAAGACTTTTTTCTGTACTTTTTCAGTTCTTTTGTTTAATTGGTCAATTTTTATTTTGAACAACAAATGGATTCAAGAATTACCATTACATGATTGCGTACTCACATTTTAGTTTAAAGCCAAAAACTCAAGTAAATACACTACTTTGAACTTTAAAAAAAATTCTACGGGTAGAGATTAGCTTTACATGATTAAATTTGCTTCTCGCATTATAATGATTGAATGTCACGCCACTTTCCATTCACGCTGATACTATATTATTTCGGAAGCGGCATGTTAATGCAATAGCAACTTATTCCTGATGTATCTTCCGCTCGAGCGCTAATGGAGTCGGGCTTTTCTCTATAGAAGAAATCTTGTGTCCGGAATGACAATACCAGCTCAGGATTGGCAGGCTGAGTAGCCAATCAGCAATCCGTTATTGAGATCCGGAGTTCGTTGTTATGCAAGACGCACTGGACGCGAAATTGACCCTGGACACGCAGAATCTCTGCACTTCTCTTGAATCCGCATAGCCCAACATGACCTGGTCAAAAAATTAGTTGTAAGAAAGTTTTAAGATCACTTTATTGCCTAAATCACAAATTTACTAGGAATTTAAAAGCAAAGAAACTAGCAGAGAAATTTGCCTTTTCTTTATAAAGAAAAACATTTTGCTTTATGAAGATATGGTGAATTTGTGTGCCATTTTATTTGCTTTTAAATTCGTTGTAATTGTAGGAATAAATATCACTCGCAACAGATGCTGTGGGCCTTGACATTGACGTGAGTCTATATTCATTTTAACTCGAGTTTAGGTTGAAGCAATACTTGCCCAAGAAAAAACACTAAACAAAGCCAAAATTTATTCATGTTCTACCCATATAAATGTAAAATCTATTCTGGGTAAAAGATATTGGGCATTTTTTGGTGGCTGATGCATGGCAAACTGTCAGAGGATCAAACGATTCGTTCTTAATATATGCTGGATCCGTCCTAGTGTGAATTAATAAAGTTGTCTAATATTAAATTCTATTTAGTAAGAAAATCCTTTATTTAAATATTAAAGGCATCAGATCTCTTTAACGATCCCTTCCGCATTACTGCATCTGTTGCGTCTGTCTCTGTACTTCTGCACGGTGAAAGTAACGGCCGCGTCCCGTACTTCTGCACAGGGAAAGTAACGGCCATGTCCCGCACTTCTGCACAGGGAAAGTAACGGCCAGGTCCCGTACTTCTGCACAGTGAAAGTAACAGCCAGGTCCCTGTACTTCTGCACAGTGAAAGTAACGGCCAGGTTCCTGTACTTCTGCACAGTGAAAGTAACGGCCAGGTCCCTGTACTTCTGCACAGTGAAAGTAACGGCCAATCCCCGCACTTCTGCACAGGGAAAGTAACGGCCATGTCCCGCACTTCTGCACAGTGAAAGTAACGGCCAGGTCTCGCACTTCTGCACAGTGAAAGTAGCAGCCAGGTCCCCGCACTTCTGCACAGTGAAAGTAACGGCCAGGTCTCGCACTTCTGCACAGTGAAAGTAACGGCCAGGTCCCGAACTTCTGCACAGGAAAAGTAACGGCCATGTCCCGCACTTCTGCACAGTGAAAGTAGCAGCCAGGTCCCCGCACTTCTGCACAGTGAAAGTAACGGCCAGGTCCC